>NW_015171521.1:629597-658365 GCF_001447785.1 Gekko japonicus
CTGCTGTTGGGTGTGGCCTATTATGCTAATGAGTTCCTGCTGGGTGTGGCCAACTCGGGAGCCAGCCGGAACTCCATTCCTGCCCCAAAATAGCCCTGGGTGTAAGTGTGGCCCCGGGGATATTTCAGCAACTAATGGACTCTTTGTTGAAAGGGATCCCTGGGGTGACGCCATTTTTCGATGACATCCTCATTGCTGCGGCCACCCTGGATGACTCCTCCCGCCTCCGTTCCATCCTTCACCATTTCGAATCAGCAGGCCACATCTCTCTGATATGCATCTGAACACATAGGGCATACACTGCTACTGCATACATACACTGCTAACTTAGTTTAGGCTTTTTGTCACTAAATATTTGGTCTTCCCAAAAAGAATTCTGGAAATTTTAGTTTGTTGAGAGTGCTAAGAATTCATTGTTATAGGACTCTGGACTCCCCCAGAGAACTACAATTCCCAGGGTTCCCTAGGAAGAAGGGCAACTATAAACTGGTGTGTTTGGTGTACATACCCCCACTGAGTTGGAGGGGTGAAGCAGAAAAACAGTGCTCACTCCTGAACGTGCTGATTGCAGCAAACTGCTTCATGTCACTCTGTAGCAAAGCCAGCCCTGTCAGTGCTTCATACCAGCGCACTGTGTTGTACTTGCAATGCAAAAATGTTGAAAATTAAGCTGCGTAAGATTTCGTTTCCTAAAGCTTGTCTTTGAAGAGAGGCAGTTGGAGGGAGGGCACTGGGTCTAAGTATCTTTGATGGATAATTGTTCGGCTCCCTTAATGCATTTGCAAGCAAGGATAATTGATGGATGTTTAACAGGATGTATTTCCGACAGTTGGGCTGGAGAAATGGACTCTCATTACTCTGCAAATGTTTCTTTTTACTATTGAACTCTTTTGTTTCAATTGATCTTTGCATTTCCCATCATTCACTGCTCATTAATAATCCCTGAAGCAGCTGTTGCCTCCAGCCCTCTCCTCCTTGCCCAAGCCATCCGTCATCGCTTCTGCCTGGCGGCAAGTCCTGCTAAAGATGCCACATGGCAGGAATGGGGGAAGGGAAGCTGTACTCCTGAAGACAAAATTACCAAGAGCTACAAATTGAAGGGGGGGGGGGGAAGGTAATTTAAATTCAGGCTCAATGTAGAGATGTATTACACAAGCAGGGCCTAGCTAGACCATTCCATGGACTTACAGATCTTCCCTGTACAAGAACATGTGTTTTTAGGTGTGCAAACAGTTTGAGATCCATGCTCTATACAGCACATAGATCTCACTTGCATAGGCAGATCCATCTTTATACAGCATTATTCCAGTTTGACAAGCTGGCATTGATTCATGCTGTGTTCTTTTAGGGGGGGGAAACAGTTGCCCTGGACTTTTTTGGGGGGGAGAACATTTGGGTAGCCTTTCCTTTCTAGTTCACTCCTACCAAGAGATGCCTCTGACTACTATAGGAAGGGTGACCACTTCTTTGCAATTGATTCTAGTCAGAGAAGGGCTTCCAAAGAATTACGAAACATTACAAAATATATAAATTCTAGGATGTTTTCCCCCAGACACACACAATCTCTTCCTAAATCCATTAGACCAACCAGGTAAATAAGGTTCAGGGTTTGAGATATGATAACACCTTTGAATTCAGCATAGCTACTTGGGGCTGCAGAAGGCTCTTGTCAGTGCCTGATGGACAGCCAACATAGTATAGTGGTTACAGTGAGACTAGAACCTGGGAGACATGGGTTCAAATCCTGCCACTTCCATAAAGCTCACTGGGTGACTTTGGGACAACCACTCCCCCTCATCCTAAGCTATTTCACAGGGTTGTTCTGAGGAGAAAGTAAGGGTTGTGGGGCATGACTATGTGTACAACTCAGAGCTCCTTGGAGAAAGGGTACAAAAATTTATAGACAGAAATGTATATTCAGCAGGTCTCATTGCCATAGATCCTTTACTTAACTGAATGGTGGGAAAGTGAAAGAATGAAAACCCTGCCAGTGTGGATGAAGCTGTCCAAACGATACCAGGTGGCTGTATAATGTTCCCAATGAATCTAACTTCTGGTTGAGTGTACCCATTCCAAAGAACAGCAAGATTCCTTGATGGCTCCCCACCCCATCATTCCCATAAATATATCCCTTTGAAATTGTTCACTGGTGTACATCTTCAACAACTCCTGGGGTAGCCTCATCACTAAGGTGGGTCAATGATACAAGTGAGCTTTTTAAAGGGCTAAGGAAATCTCAGGCATGATCCCGAAGTGAAACAATGTTACTTCAGAAATCTGTGATTTTTTTTTTTCTTAACTGAAACACAGTGGTGGGTTGAGGTAGTAAATTTGCTGTATGTATGGAGGGGTGGTATTTAAGTCTCCCCCCCACCCCAAGCAATTTCTCCCAGTCTAAATCACTCTTTCTGACTATACTGCCTCCACCCTGATACCAATATCTTAATCATCTGGACGCTTGGGTTGAATTGTTGTCAATGAAAACATACTGCTGAAGTTTCCTAGAATATCTGCCCACTCTTGGAGGTGGGATGCTTGCTTTAATGGACTATTTGTCTAAATTTTGTATTCTTCCGGAAATATAAGGGCTGGTTTTATATGGTGGAGAAAATGGCTTAAAATGCACTATGGGGACAAGTGCACAGTTGTTGCCCAGGGAATTATGCATCTCAGTCTAGCCTTAATGGGCCTTTGATCTATGTTGCATCTCTAACTGTATAATTACAGGCTGCCAAGTGAAAACAGGAACAGAGCAGAGCAAGGAAACTACATAGTCCCAGAGTTGTGCTGGAAATTATCCTGGGAGTTGCCATATAACTGTCAGGAAATTAGAAGTTTAAAAGAAAATCAAAGATCAATTACCACACTGCTTGTCTGCTTGGGGAACCTCCAGTGGATTAGGCAGAAAGTAACTAGATAACTGTCCATGATCACAAAACACTTTTGTGGTCAATAGGTACCTTGTAATTAAAAGAGTATTCTTCGCTCTGTTATAAGCACCTGGTAACTCAGTAGAGTTAAATAGGGACATATCAATAAAGTAGGATTTGGGAATCTTATATCATGTAACTTACTTAGGCATTACTTTTGCCTTACCAGTCTAAATATGAATCTGTCAAGCACCACATCCAGCCCACGTGACACATGTGTAGAACTACAAGACTTTGCTATCAATGAAAACAGAAAATTTCTGCAAGGTTGCTGTCTCAATAATGATTAATTTAAACTGCCATAATCATTACTTTCTCCTTCCCGGAACAGAATTCAACACAAATATCCACACTTTCTCAAGAGTTTCATTTTCTGTGAAAGGCCACACATTCTAAGAATGCTTTCTCAAGTTCATGCAGTTATGTCTTGTTGAATCCAGCTGGTTTCATTGTTTTTGAAAGGATTATTGCAAAAGGAGAAACACAAAGTTTCACTGGGAAAAGCATTTTTAATGCTTCCAGTCAACCAATAGAAAGTAATGCATGGCTGCAATCACATGCACAATTAGCCCCGCCATAGGCGCAAATGCCGGGTGCAATCAGACACTAACATCTGGGAAGCACCCTGCACCCGTTGGCAATCTGTTCTGCTCCGCCGCAGAAGTGGAGTAAAAAGACACCAGGGAAAATCCGGTAGTAAACGGGCCACGGACGGACTTTCCCATGTCTGATCACTCCAGTGCATTCTCATGGCATTGGGATGGTCAGATCAGGTCTTCCCAACTCTATGCTGTTGTTTTTCCCCCCTTCTCAGTATGCGCATCATCACAAACTCTATAGGGAGCCCTCAGTGTGGAGATGTGATTCATCAATTCCTCATTTAAGCACATCGGGGAAAAAGAACAAAAAACCCGCCCGACTCACCCGCGGTTGTGTCTGATCACGCAGTGGCGGACTGTGCCCACAACTTCCAAAGACTGTGTGATTGCGCAACTGCAGGTCAAATTCCTCCGGAGGAAATAGCCTTGCTCCCCCCCCCTGCTTTATCTCGTTCGTGTGACCACACCCCATGTGTCCAGTAGATCATCAAAGCAATATGAATATTTGATCCCTCAACTGCTCCTTGTACCAAGTTTCAAGAAAGGCATTTTAGAAAACCACAAGATGTTCATTCAGAAGTGCAGATAGATTCCTAGATGGATTCCAGATCCCCAGTCAATACAGGCAAGGCTTTCCCCTGAGCACGGAGTTTCAAGGGGAAACAATAACAAGAGGAGGGGAACAGGGGAACAATAACAGGAGGAGACATTAGCCTCCATGCCCTGTCTTGGACCTTTGGGGGCATCAGGTTGATCATTGTGTGAAACAGAATGATGGACAAGAAGGACTCTTGGTCTGATCCAGTATGGCTGCTCTCACACACACTTCACAGATTTTCATGGTAGTGGAGGTGTGATGGATGGAGTCACTCACATCTTGGTTCCAAGCAACTATTCTTGTCCCTAAAACAGGCATAAATGACCCTCACTTGTGTTTGCGGAGCACTCAAATATAGGCCACAGACTTCTTAGGCAACCTGCTTCTTATGAACTTCCAGTATCTCCACATATTAGTTTTCCCTAATTACTATAACTTCACCCTACTCCTCAAAACAGTCAGAAGTTCCAGGGTCTACCGCTTGCCAGAGATGATTCCCTTTGGATGAGAGAGTACTGGAAACTTGCCTTTTGTAGTGGTTGCTTTATTTGCAAATACACAGGGGGAGCACAGGGGGAGGCACAGAGACAGCAGATTTGCAGAGTGACAGATCTGCTGCCTTACATCAGATGCCAGAGAGAGAGAGAGAGAGAGAGAGAGAGAGAGAGAGAGAGAGAGAGAGAGAGAGAGAGAGAGATATTCTGTATCCCCAAAGTGTTTCAGCAAACAGCTCAGCAGAGTCTGCCCGCCCCTTTCTCTGCCTGTTCTGGCATCAGAACTGTGCTTTCTTTTCACACAGACACCCAAGTGCTCCTTCTTTCCTCTTATGCAAACTCACCTCTTCCAAATCCTGATGGTTTTGTAATCACACACAGACACAGAAGCAAACATTCCCTGACACCCAGGGCCCATTGGGGAAATATCTACAATCATTAAGATACATTTACTTTGCTATGTTGGAAAGACTGAGCCAGAGTGGTCAGAACCAAAGTTTGTTACAGTTGCATTCAACACCCAGTTAGAATTCATTCACTCTAGTTATTCAAGGCTCTGAAATGATACAAAGCTAAGCATACTTACACTCATCAAGATAAATGCACTTACGTGCATGACTCTACAGTGGACTGTGACTTCAGCATAATTAGGACACTTTACTACAGCAAGCACTCGTCAGATTGACAGCTGAATACACTGAAGGGTTGTGTGTGCATAGATTCTATAAAGATCAGATGAAGGTTTGGTATTGCTACAGGGAAAACAAATATGAGTCCCAGCACCCCTCCCCAATACATTTAATGGTTGTCTGAATATGGCTTTAGAGTACAAATTATATTAATGCAGGCAAAGTGAAATAAATTGTGGGGCAATAGGATGATACACAGGCAAGACACTGCAGATGTCGCTTACACTTTCAGGCATGCTTGAAATACTACAAATCCACTAGAGAGAAGACATATCAATACAGGAAATAATGTATAACCTGCAATTATACAAGCTGCGTATATTATAGATGTGTACTATCCACAATCAGAACATAAGTTTTCAAAAGGAAGCAAGATCTATCAGAGGAGACAATATTGGGTGGAACAAACTATTCACCTCTATAAAGGAGTGTGACCTCTTCCCATAACTGTCTGGTAATCCTTTCATGTTTTTTTTCCTGGAACAAGAACACCCACACAAAAAGAGCAATTAGAACAGTGGAGTGGATTGGCTGTTGTTGGTGGACCACTCAGGGCAGAACATAAGGGCCCTGGGCCAGTCCCTCTGTTGTGCCTCAGCTAGGGCTAGGAGGTAAGAGAAATCTTTCGTTCCTCCCTTGGATATCTCCTCCCCTTTCTTATTTGCTAATAACCAAGCCAAATGACAGCCATCTAAGGCCTACAAAAGAAAGGGAGAGAACTGAACCTATCAGCCCAGTTCTTTGCAGAGTTAGGCTCTAAACGCAATGATGTCTGTGGGGTTTATGTATATGTCATTCAGCATAGTATCTAGGGCTACCAGCCTCCAGGTGGTGGCTGGATATCTCCTGGGATTACAAGTGATCTCTAGGCAATAGAGATCAGTTCACCTGGAGAAAGTGGACACTTAGAAGATGGATGCTATGGCAATATACCCCACTGAGGCCCCTCCCCTTCCCAAGACCTGTCCTCCTCAAGCCCCACCCTCCAAATCTCCAGGTATTTCCCAACCCAGAGTTGGCAACCTTAATACAATCGAGATGCATCAGAAATATGTGTGAGGGGGACAATTTTTTAGCCAGCTGTGATGGCGTTAGAATGGGCCTGTAGATAGGCTCTTTTTAACCTCTGCAGTGGCAGAGGTGAGTAATGGCCAAATGTGGCACAGGTTTGGCCTATGGACTACCAGCACTACCTATTACTGAATTAAGCAGAGTGAATAAATAAAGATGAAAAGTACTTGGCCTAGATAAAAATAGAGCTGAGAGGGAATGTGACTGCACACTACAAACACTGCAGACTGTGGACGTGCAAGAGACTTATCTAGGTTAATGAAGTCTGTGCCCATAAGGACTAATAGCTTTAAGATGTCCACTTAGATGGGAAATTAGGTTTACACCTGTTAGGTGTATAATTCTGGAATAGTTTTTTCTTCAACAGTTGCAGGTACAAATGTTATTTGGTTTGGAGATGCAATTAGTCACATTTTACAAAACAACAACATTTTGTGACCTTTTTTTAGTGCCATGTTGTGCCTTTTGATGTCAGGAAAGGTTTTCTCCTCCCAGTCACTATCTGCTATGGGACATCCAAGCTCTGCCACTTCTAGAAGCAGGAAGTTGGATGGTGATGACTGTGGTGTATTTATTGTATACATTACAATGGAAAAGTCTGTTCCGCCCTTTGATATGTGTGTATGTGTTGATTTAATCTCAGGGGGCAGAGTCCCCACTCCTTAATTCTGTTTCTTAGTTAGAACTGTAGACCACATGAAGGTCCCTAGTCCTGAAACCAGTTGCTCCCATCCCTATGTCTTTTTGCTAATAAATGGATGTTGTTTTGAATGCACCCATCATTGCTGTATGAATCTAAGTGCCAAAACCCAAGTGAGTACCACATTCCTGATTTGCAAGCAAAAGGGAACATCACAGTAACCCCTAACACATTAGCACCTTCTTTTGTGAAGATGGATGGGTGGTTTGGCCAAACTGCTTGAACTATATGGAGTCAGAGAGGAAATTCCTCCATCAAGGTCTGATTGCTGATATTCTTTGTGTAGCATGTCATTTGGTTCATTTGATGGAACTGTTTGCTTGTTCTTCTGGCCTTTAAAATATGCCTTGTTGTATCTGAGGATCATTCGATGCACCTTCTTACATTACTACAGTCTAGTGCTTAATTTTTCAAGAGAGGAAGTAGGAAGATCCTGCCTGGAAAACACAGTTCATCTGCTGACCTAGAAGCTCTTCTGCTTAGTCCTAAGAATGTAGGGACTGTTTGTGGTAACACGATAGATCAAGTTGGGTAGCCATGGCTCTGATCACACGTAGAAGTAGCCACGGGATACTTACGGATGCCAGGAGGATCTCAAGGGCGCGATCAAACGGGCACATCTGGCAGGCGTCGCACACCCGTTGCCAGCCCGTCGCATCTGGCTGAAGATCCGCAGTTAAAAGCTACCAGCAAAAGTGCAGTAGCTAACGCTTGCGACAGGCCACAGGCGGACATCCTCTGTCTGATCGCTCCAGCAGCTCCTCTCACTGTGTTGAGGTGCGCCGGAAACGCACACTGATGAACTGAAACCCAATTCCCATCTGATCACGTCCGGGCGGGTCAAAGTGCGCCGCCGCAAACACCCACGTTTCCCGGCAAGTGTGAACGGGACCATTGTTAGTCTGTCCATAGCAGTAGAAAAGAGTAAGAGTCCAGTAGCATCTGAAGAAGTGAGCAGTGACTAACAAAAGCTCATACCCCACCACAAATTTTGTTCATCTTTAAGGTGCTACTGGACTCTTACTCTTTTTTACTGTGGTAACATGATGAGTGAATGGTGTTTTCCACATTCTCAATGCAACTTTCTTCCTTATTTTTTATTCTGCATATTCCAGGACTCAGCTGGCATTCAGAACAGGTCTGAGGGGCTAGTCTTGATTCAAATTAAACTCTATAGGAGAACATATCAGTGCAGCACAATGGTCAGACTAGAACTGGGATGAGTGGTAAATATGAGGATATGAGAACAGTGATAGCCCTACTGATTGACCTTTTCTGAAACTGAGTTGTCAGGCATTTCTCTTGCAGGGAAGTTCACCCACAGCTGACATTTTTCATCCTATTCTATTACAAAATAATAATAATAATAATAATAATAATAATAATAATAATAATAACAACAACAACAACAACAACAACAACAACAATAATAATAATAATACTGTGGGGTTCATAGAAAAGCTGCTGTCTGACACCCTTCTGGGAAACCTGTTCTCCTCCAGTCAACTGTTCCTAGTACACAAATTCCAGGAAACCATTATCTTTTAGAGTCACTGAGCTCTAAAACAACTAAGGCTCTTTCCCCTTCATGAATGCAATTAATGGCACTGGCTATTAACAACAGCCTCCCAGTGAGAGAGAAGTAGCAGTCTTCTCAGCAGTGATCCACTCCCACTGTCCTGCCCCAATGCACATGAGGTGTGTAAGGCACTCTTGTCACAATTCACTTTTGTCCTTTAATGTCCTGGAAGAAACTTTTCCTGTTTATCTCCCTCCTTTCACTGGAATGCAGGATCTATTTTTTGTCATCTCTCTTCCTGTTTCCACCTTCCTCATATTTTGTAATTGAACCCCTGCATATGCCTATCCTAGGGGTGTCAAACATAAGGCCCTGGGGCCTGGACCAGTCCCATCCAGGGCTCCTATGCAGCCCAAGAGCAACCGATGTGAGGGAGTGAGTACTGGGGGGAGTGGGGGGAGTAGGGTTGCCAGGTCCCCTCGTGGCTCTGGTGGGGGGGATTTGGGGGGCATTCCGGTAATGGGCAGGGATGCCCCTAAGCCCCACCCCCAAGAGCAACCACCCACCTGGCCACCCCTCTCCCTCCCTTCCTACCCGACTTAAAGGGGTTCAGCTGATTGGGGGGCATTACGTTTTATGGCACACATGGCCCAGCTCAAAAAAGTGACATTTATTTCACATCTGGCCCTCGTAACAAATGAGTTTGACAGCTCTGGCCTATACTGCAAAAACAGGATGCTGAAAAATAGCATACAGAAATCTAAGTGGCACTTGAGATGAGATAATGAAGTAGATGATAACATGAGTTAATAGAAGAATACTTGCAAGGTTTTCTATGGTGAACATATGAAGCTTCCTCAAACCAAATCAGACTATCGATCCATCTAGCTCAGTACAGCTCAAAAAAGTGACATTTATTTCACATCTGGCCCTCGTAACAAATGAGTTTGACAGCTCTGGCCTATACTGCAAAAACAGGATGCTGAAAAATAGCATACAGAAATCTAAGTGGCACTTGAGATGAGATAATGAAGTAGATGATAACATGAGTTAATAGAAGAATACTTGCAAGGTTTTCTATGGTGAACATATGAAGCTTCCTCAAACCAAATCAGACTATCGATCCATCTAGCTCAGTACTGTCTGCACCAGTGATCCTAAGGCACCAATTAGGTCATTTCTTGACACAAACTTGCTTCTACCCGAAAGCAAAAAAACCAGTCCTGGATGTTCCTACAGTTCACTGTTGTAGGATGTGTATCAGAAAAGCCCAAGAGTTATGACCTTTGTGTCTGGAAGGAGCACCCATTTGGAAACATCTGCCTCCACTACAGGAGGATGTTTGATTTGGGACCTCCTAACATTCTGTGGTACCTGCCAACATATTGTGATTGGGCCCACCACCGGCAGCCATTTTGTGATTGGTTCCCTCATGGCAGCCACCTGATCTCAACATTCCAAATATGCCCACAGGTTCAAAGTTCAAAGAAGTTGGGGATCCCCGATCTACTTGAAAAATAGACTCTGGGTGTCAAGCAGAGAAACATACTTTCCAACACCTGTGTCCTGAAATAATCTTCAGTGGAGGTGCCAGGGATTGAAGAACATGGTATCTTCTGTGTGCAAAGCAGGTGCATTGGTGGAAATTCAACACTAAAAAAAAGGATTTTAAAGAAACCAGAAGGCTGTGGTAATGAAGGCAGAGAGGGAAGAAAATGGCTAGGAAAGACAGGTAGAGACTTCTCTCCAAAAGCAGTTACATGAAAATTCATATCACTTTAATAATGTACAATTTATTTATTTATTTATTTATTTATTTATTTATTATTTCAATTTATACCCTGCCCTCCCCGCAAGCGAGCTCAGGGCGGCTAACATTAGTCGGTACCCAGTACCATAAAACCATATACAAAGATTAAAACATTTAAATATAAACATTAACAGTAAACATTAAACATTAAAAGCTTTTAAGTGGGCAAAAGACCCCCGGAAGTCTAATACCAATCTGGAACAATGAGTGACCAGTCATGGGCTACAGTGTAGACTGTATTACCTTCTACTCTGATCATTGACAGAAGACTGCATGTAAGCTGCTAACCTGATGCATCCTAAGAGTTAAGCATTGAAAATATTTGTGAGACAGAATGACAAACAGGAGGTTCCTGGCCATGCCATGCCAGGGATTCACCGTAACTCAGTGCCTTCTGTGTTGGTTTCCTGGACTCAATCAGCCCATAGTAAAAAAACAACCAGAGAGAAATAAAGTAATGAAGAGGATGAGAGGAAAAGCAGCCTGTGCAGAAGAGAGAATGGCCTCTTTACACCATCAGGAAACCATTACTGACCAAAGGACTAAGCTTTGAAGGAAGAACAGGGACTGGGGAAATGCTCTGCATTTTGAGAAATATTGTGGATTTGGAATTCTAGGTTTCAAGTATGTTAGGTTTTTTAAAAAAAATTAAGATAAGTGAATCAGAAATTACCAGGAGATGGAAAAGGAAATGAGAAAAGCTGACCAACACTCAGTCCTATGCATGTTTACATCACTTAACCCAGTTGCATAGGATTAAATGGCATCTTTCTTTCTTGCTTGCTTGCTTTCTGCCACTGCTATGTTATCACTTTGTTTCTGTGACTCAAATGATCCACATAAATGTTTTTCAGTGTTCTGAGTTTTTTAAAAAACTCCTTGATGATTTCAGAATAAGAATTTAATTCAGTGTCTGAACTTGACAGTTCTACAAAAAAACAACATTTAAATTGTTCCTTGTGTCTCTTGCTTGCTTATCCAAAAGAGCAGTTAAAACAGTGGTGTTATAGGAGGTATTGGATGGTAGAACTAAGAGAAGCATTTGTGAATTGTCCACTCTTTGTAAATTATGGATGAATCATGGTCAGATGTTTCCAGATGTTCCCACTTTTGTTGTTGTCTAGCCTGGGTCAGAAACACAGCTTTGGAGGGGCTTCCGGTCGGGCTAAGATGGAGGACTGACACACTTTCGCGATTGTGCGAAGTGAGCGACGGCCGCTTTTGACAGCTTGGGCAGTTTTTAGCCCAACGCATCGCTCCCCAGTGAGGGGGGGGGGACAAGCAGGCAGCAGCGCCTAAGAGGGAGTGTGAGGTTGGCGTGATCCGGCTCCCGAAGGAGCCGTTTCATGCTTTGATCTCCTCCCCCGAAGAAGGCAAGTGCCAAGCAACTCTGCAGCGGCCGTTCGAGCCGGATTACCGGTTTAAGCTCTCTACCAGCCGACCTCTTGAAGATGGGCAACAACAGTAAGTGAAAAGAAGCAATGCGAAACCCGATTTGATCGTGCTAGATAACAATAAACGTGCCGCTTACCTGAACTGTGATAAGATAAAAATTGAAACAAGCGGTTGAGCGGGAAATGACCAAACATTCCCAGAAATCCGATTCCGGCAAAGAAAATAGTTGATTGAAGGCTTTAAAACAGTAAAAAAGAACATTGTTTAACATTCCTGCGGTGGGAATTGAGATATGCGCGCAGCCGAAAACCGAAACTGACGAACTGTATCGCGGGAGGAGCAGGCCGGTGTAACGAAAAAAATACTCCGAGGTGCTGGAACAGGAAGAGGAAGCCCTGAAAGAAGGGCTGAAGCCAACAGGAAGCCAACAGGAAGAGACTCGGAGCTACAAGAGAGCAGAACCGGAAGTGAGTGTATACGAACAGACGGGACCTGGAATACGGTAACCTGACCTACTCTATACCCGAATACCATAGAGAAGTTGCGCCCGACATTTTGAGGAGGACCTGACTTTAAATTTGACTTTAAACTTCTTTTAGAGGGTTTTTAAAAGCGAAAATAGAAGGGAATGGCTGATTGAAGGCTACCCTTTAGAAGAGACTGTTTGTTTGTGAATTTGCGCACCGCAGGAAAAGCACCAAAACGGAGACCAGAAGAGGACCGAAAAGAGCTGACTCTGATCCTGACGTTAAGCCAAAAGTGAGACCAAGAACTAATTCAACACCAACTAGGCTGACACCAACCCCCAAGATGTCAAAAGAGAGGGAGAAGGATAAGAAAGAGATGTATGCTGCCATGGAGGCAATGGAGAAAAGGATGCTGGAAGCAATACAAGCTATGGGAGAACAAAGTGAAAAAAGGATGGGGGAACAGATTGAAAAGCAACTGGAGGCACAAATGGCAAAGCAGACTCAGATTCATCTGAAACAACTTGAAGAGGTTCAGGAGAAGAACATAGCGGCAATTAAAGATTTGGTCACTACTGAGATAACTTCAATCAAGCAAGAAATAGAAGGAGTCAAAAAGGAGATTCAGGCTAATGCAACCAAAACTACGGAAGTGGAAGAGAAGATGCAACAAGTGGAAGAAAAACAGGATTCTTTGACTCAGCAATTTAGAAGATCAGAAACAATGATGGAGTTCAGAAGGATGCAAACCCATCTGAGATTCAGGGGCATTAAAGAGAAGGAAAATGAAGATATAAGAGATGAAATGATGAAGGCAATAACATCATATTTGGAAGAAGATGAAGGGACAATGGACTCTGATTTTGATTTGATATACAGAGTGAACTCCAGAATTGCAGAAAAGAAAAATTTACCAAGAGATGTTATTGTACAATTTGTAACAAGAACAACTACAGAAGATATTTTTAAGAAACAATTCACCGTCCCTTTTGAAATGGAAGGAAACAAGATTATGGTGATGAGAGAACTCCCCCGAGCAGTACTGCAAGACAGAAAAAGGTATAAGCCTTTGGTGGATAAACTGAGGACTTTGAATATTAGGTACAGATGGGAAATTCCACAAGGCTTATCCTTTACTTACAAAGGTGGGAGAGTCCAGATCAGGTCGGTGACGGATTTTTATAAATTTAAGGCGGACAATTCTGACGTCTTTGGAGAACTTTAAATTAAGAATCTACAATGGATTACAAATTGTTGTCATGGAACGTGAATGGATTAAATTCACCTAACAAGAGGAAAAGAATCAATTATTGGATACAAAAACAAAATTGTAACTTGATATGCTTGCAAGAAACTCATATTAGAAAACTGGATGCCAAATATTTAAAAAATGTTAAATTGGGATTAGAATTTTATTCCTCGGCCTTAAATAAGAAAAAAGGTGTGGTGATATATGTGAAAAAGGATTTACAACCTAAAGAAATTTTCAAAGATTTGGAAGGAAGATATGTGGGTGTGGAAGTGATGATTCAACAGAAAAAGACACTGGTGGTCAATATATACGCACCCAATGGAGCAAAAGAAAAGTTCTTTAAGGACTTAACTGAACACCTACAAGGACAAACTTATGATCAAGTTATTTTGGCCGGAGACTTTAATGGAACTATAGATCGGCTGGATAGACAATCACAAAAAGGCAACGAAATTAGTGGAAAATTGCCAAAGAACTTTTTTGAACTAGTCAAACAGGAAAAACTAGAAGATGTGTGGAGGAAATGGAACCCAACGCAGAAAGATTTTACTTTTTATTCCAATAGACATTGCTCTTTTTCCAGAATTGATATGATTTGGATGTCAGAAGAATTGTCAATGAAAACACAAAAAATAGAAATCCTGCCTAGATGTAACTCGGATCACAACCCTGTTTTGTGGACCTCTACTGAAAGGAATAAATCCTTTCTTTGGAGAATAAATGAAGATTTGTTGGATAAAAAAGGTGTTATGGAAATGTTAAAAGAAGAAACAAAACAATATTTCCAACAAAATCTGAATAAAGAGACTTCAATACAGGTAGTGTGGGACGCTTACAAAGCTGTGATGAGAGGGATTCTCATCTCACAAAATGTGAAGCAAAAGAAGGAAAAACTTCAAAGGCAAGTGGAAGTATTGGAACAAATAGCCCAAAAAGAAAAAGAACTGAAGAAGAAACCGGGGAAAAAGAAGATTATTAGAGAACTACAGTTGCTGAAAGAACAGCTGAATGATTTTTTGAACCAAGAGCTTTATTGGAATTTAAAGAAGTTACAACAGAAATCTTTTGAAGGGGCGAATAAACCGGGGAAATATCTAGCTTGGCAACTCAAAGCAAGAAAAGAAAGAAGAATGATAACCAAAATTATAGAAGAAGGAAAAGAATTCGTTGACCCTAATGGTATAAAGAGAAGTTTCTTCAAGTATTATGCTAAATTGTTTCAAGCAAATAGAATTGATCTTGAGAAGATTGAAAGATATTTAGAAGAGATTCCACTATCCAAAATAAGCAAAGAGTTTAAAGATTTACTAAATGGGCCAATCCAAACAGAGGAAGTGAGGAAGGCAATTGAAGAAGCGAAGTTGGGGAAGGCGCCAGGGCCGGACGGATTTACCGCGAAGTTTTATAAAAAAATGAAAGAGGAACTTGTCCCGGCCCTGGAAGCTTTATCCAACGACATACGGATGTGCAAGAAAGTGCCAGACTCATGGAAAGAGGCAATCATTTCATTGATACCAAAGGAAGGCCAAGAACTAACGAATGTAAAGAACTACAGGCCAATTTCTCTCCTAAATAATGACTATAAGATCTTTGCAAAAATTATTGCAGAAAGAGTGAAAAACTACTTACAAACAGTGATTTCAGAAGATCAAGCGGGCTTTCTGCCAAAAAGACAAATTCGAGATAATGTAAGAATAGTAATGGACGCAGTGGAATACTATGAAAAGCACCCTGAAAAAGAGGTAACTTTTTTGTTTGTGGATGCGGAAAAAGCATTTGACAATCTTAATTGGAAGTTTATGTTACAGATGATGGAAAAAATTGATACGGGACAACAGTTCAGAAATTGTATTGAAGCTATCTATTCGGAACAAAGAGCTACACTGAATGTAAATAAAGAATTGACCGATAGCTTCAAGGTACAGAAAGGTACTCGGCAGGGTTGTCCCTTGTCACCGCTATTGTTCATTTGGGTGTTGGAGGTACTTTTACAAAAAATACAACAAGATCAAGAGATTAAGGGTTTGACACATAAAGGTTTTAAATATAAATACCGTGCTTTTGCAGATGACGTAATGTTTATTGTGGAAAACCCGACGGAAGAGTTACCGTTACTATTTCAAAAAATAAAAGATTTTGGAGAATTGGCAGGATTTTATGTAAACAAGAATAAAACGAAGCTTATTTGCAAAAATATGACGAAACAAAAACAAGTGGAACTACAAAATTTGGTACAATGTGAAGTGGTAAAGAAGACGAAATACTTAGGCATTGAGTTAACTGCAAAGAATATAGACTTATATAAGAACAATTATGAAAAACTATGGGCTAAGTTAACCCAAGACTTTAAGAAATGGGACAAAATGAACTTGTCACTGATGGGAAGAATTTCAGTTATAAAAATGAATGTCCTACCACGTTTGATGTTCCTGTTCCAAACAATACCAATACTTAGTAAGACAGATTTGCTGCAAAGGTGGCAACAAGAACTATCAAAGTTTGTTTGGGCAGGCAAGAAACCGAGAATTAAGATGAAAATACTTTGTGATGCCAAGGACAGAGGTGGACTACAGCTACCAAATCTCAGATTATATTATGAAGCGGTTTGTATGACCTGGTTGAAGCAATGGGTGAAATTAGAAAATGATAAGCTATTGGGGTTAGAAGGTCATGATTGTAGATTTGGTTGGCATGCATATTTATGGTATGACAAAACAAAAATGGATAGCTTTTTTAAGCATCATGTGGTAAGAAAAGCATTATTTGTGGTATGGATGAGATATAAAAAATATTTTGGTGATGTAAGGCCACTTTGGATTGTACCAGTGGAAGTGTTAACATCTTACTCAAGACGTAGAGACAAAGATTGGTTGCTGTATAAAGACATAATAAAAAAAGAGGGAACAGAATGGGTAATGAAAAAGCAGAATGAAATTGAATATGAATATGAATGGTTGAAATACATGCAGATCTCTGACCTTTTTAGGTCAGACAAAAGAAATTATGGTTTTAGAGAGGAAAAAAATGAAATGGAAAAGGTATGGGAGAGTGGAGGGGGAAAAGATATCTCTAAAATGTATAAAGTGTTGTTAAAATGGTATACAGAAGATGAGACTGTGAAAGAGCAAATGTTAAAATGGGCAATAAATATGAATAAGGAAATTGACATAGAAACCTGGGAATATTTGTGGAAAAATGCTATTAAAATATCACCCTGTACCAATGTTAGAGAGAATTGTTACAAAATGAAGTATAGGTGGTATATGACCCCAAAGAAAATTGCAAATATGAACCAGAATATGTCAAATAAATGTTGGAAATGTAAAAAACATGAGGGCTCATTTTACCATATGTGGTGGACTTGTGAAAAAGCTACACTCTTTTGGACAAAAGTCCACAAAGAAATGCAAAAAATACTTAAGTGCTCTTTCAAGAAAGCGCCTGAAATTCTGCTTTTGGGACTAAAAATGGAAGAAGTTAACTCGACTAAAAGGACTTTACTCTGGTACCTTATTACAACAGCGAGGATGATTTATGCACAATTTTGGAAGACTGAGAAAGTACCAGAAATCGAAGACTGGATACAAAAAGTTCTGTTCATGGCAGAAATGGATAAAATTACAAAGAAGTTGAATAATCAAGAAGACAACGTGTTTTTTCAAGAATGGAATGACTTTAAAATATATCTGGAAAAGAACTGGGATGTAAAACAAAACTTAATATGTTTAGATCAATATTAAGTCAAATGATGTTATCTTGAGGTTGGATGATAACAAATGATGTGTTAATGATATAATGAAATTTGTAAGAAGGGGGAGAAGCATTGTGGGAAGCCACTGGAGGGAGGGGAGGAAGGGAATGAGGTAAACAATGGACTGAATGATTTAATCTTATATGTTATGTTCCTAAGAAAATAAAAATTTGTTTACCGAAAAAAAAGAAACACAGCTTTGGAGTGAAAGATGAAGGCTGACCTTGTGCGTGGAGTACTGGATTAAATGCCTTCCTTTACCACATATTTCTGCAGAACTTTTCAGCTACTCACAACAGCAATATTTCTTTTCCTAAAGTAGGACAGCTTCTGATTTTGTCCATAAAGTATAGCTTTTAAAACGGATGCATTTAAATGGCAAGTAGCCATCCTGGTCCATTAGTAAAAAGCCAAACGCAAAAGTAATGTAATACCCTTTGTTAGAACCAGCTAAACTGTCACAAAGTAATGATGAAGCATTCCAGTTTCTCAGAACTTCAGAGATCTTCTTCAGGCTCAATATTTACTGCAAAAAACCAAAAAAATGGCAGGGAGATGTTTGGGAGTATAATGGAGAAGCTGGGCATGATGTACAAGCATACTACTTGAGCAAGTCAAGTGGACAGAAAATGTAACCAGGAAAATGTAAGGACAGCCATGGATGTGTGCTTGTACAGCTATACATGCAAGACAGGATGGGGTCTTCAAAACAGAACCTGGGGAGAATGTCATGTCTGGTTAATGAATTCTAAAATTTGAAATTTCAAACCTGCATACAATTGAAGAAAGATGTATGACAATGGTTGTTATCATCATCAATCACCATCGTTGTTTATAGCCCACCATTCTTACTTGAGACTCAAGGTGGATTAAAAAATATGATAGAAACAGTTCAGTAAAGCCCTTAATGAGCATTAGACCAACATTTTCTTATTACATGAGATGTGTGATACGAGTCAGCTCAGGGATCCCCCCCAACCTGGCTTGCAGTCAGTCACGCATGTGGTGGGGTGCTCATCTTAAAAAGTGCTATGGGAATCAGTTCTGCTCTGGATTATGGCATGGGAGGAGAGGGGCTTCCACCTCCCCTTTTGGTGTTCAAAAACATCTGTGTGGGGGCTGTTTGTCCCACTGTCAGTGTCCACATCTGCCCAGGACATACAGACAGACATGTGGACCCCAGCAGTGATAAAGGTAAAGGTAAAGGTTCCCTTGCTCGAAAGCCAGTCGAATCCAACTCTAGGGTTGCGGTGCTCATCTCCGTTTCAAAGCCGAAGAGCCAGTGCTGTCCGAAGACGTTTCCGTGGTCATGTGGCCGGCATGACTAAACACCAAGGGGCATGGAACGCTGTTACCTTCCCACCGAAGTGGTACCTATTTATCTACTTGCAATTTCTTGCTTTCGAACTGCTAGGTTGGCAGGAGCTGGAACTAGAGACGGGAGCTCACTCCGTCTTGCGGCACCCGGGTCTTGAACTGCTGAACTACCGACCTTCCACAGCCTGCAGTTCAGCGTCTTAACCACTTGAGCCACTTAACCAGCTTGAGCCAGCAGTGATACAGACTTACAAAACTTGCTTGCAAAAACAGTGCAGGATAAAACATGGAGGCCCCCCATAACCATGCTCTGCAACATTTTGACTGGATTCTGTGGTAAGCTTAGCTGCCAAGTGAATCCTATGTTGCTCCTGGTTGTCTAAATTTGCCTCCCCCCTCCAGCATCCAGGGCCAAAGTAAATGTTGTGCTAGAATTCCATGACTGGCACTACAGGTTTGTGATCTGGGCCTAAATGAGAGCTATGGGACTGGGCTGATACGGATTGGGGATGTGGATTGGGGAAGGGAGACTTGCCCCTTCCAACCATGTTAGTGGGAGCCAGAGGGAGCGTGCATATTGCTCCCATTCTGCACACACTTCATTGGCTGCTCATTTGTTACAGAGCTCTGCTTAAGGTATTGGCTATCACATAAAAAAACCTTTCATGGCCTTGGCCCCTCTTATTCGTGGGACCACCTCTCTCCCTATGCTCCACCTCGACAACTTCACTCATGTCTGGAGGGGCTTCTGCAGGTGCCGACCTGCAAATGGGCAAAATCAACAACTGTCTGTACTCAGGCTTTACATTGTGGTTCCTGCCTTGAGGAATAGCCTGTCCCAAGCTCCCATTCTCCTGGCCTTCTGAAACCTATGCAAAACTGAAGTATTCAAGAGTGCTTTTCTGTGCAGGTGATAGGGTTGCACTCTACAAAAAGGTTCACAAACTTACTTGGATAAATGATTCAGGTGGTGGTCTATACTGCTGCGTATGCTTATTGTTAAGTAGGATCCTATAATATACTTTCTGTACCACTTAATGTGTCATGTGAATATTTATGCTATGTTTCAGTTCTTTCTGGTGGTTCCAGACTTCTAAAACCCTTATGCACTGGTTATTGAGAGGCAGTGTGGTGTAGTGGTCAAGAACGGTAGACTCTAATCTGGAGCTCTGGGTTTCATTCCCCTCTCCTCCACATGAAGCCTGCTGGGTGACCTTGGGCCAGTCATAGTTCTCTCAGAACTCTCTCAGCCCCTCCTACCTCACAATGTGCTTGTTGTGAGGAGAGGAAGGGAAGGTGATTCCCTTTGAGACTCCTTTGGGTAGAGAAAAGTGGGGTATAAAAACCAGCTCTTCTTCGTCTTCTCCTTCTCCCTCCTCCTTCTGCTTCTTCTATTGAATGTCCCACTTTGTTGATTGTACTGACTCACTATGTGTAATATGTTTTGAGTCCCTGTGAGAAAGGCAGACTATAAATAACATAAATAATAAATAAATAATAAAATAATTTCCTCGAGTGGAAATGCCACGCCACCTCCCAATTGCTTTAAATCCTGCTAGGGAGAAAGGATAGGTAACCATATTGTGCCTGTCCTTTTCCCCAGCCCTAACTTAAACTAGCTGGGAGTGGGGGTTGAGAAAAATGATGACGATGTGAAACCCACTTTTCCACAGTGCTGCAACCCCAATCAATATCCTGCCCCCTCACAGCTGCTTTTCAGTGCCAAACAACCCAGAACTCCAGGGTCATTTGGGCCCTAAGTCTTGTTTTTTTGCCGTCTCAGTTGCTTGGTGTAGCATGGGACTGGATTTTATACCACTGATTCTGGTGGCTTTGGATACCCTCCACTCTTTAAAAGTTGCTGGACCTTATGTGGCCTGAGGAAAAATACTGTAAGTTCATACAGCAACAATTGACATAGGGAGCCGAAATGGGTAAGGCTTTCAATGGCTAGGGGATTGGAGCTGTTGTCTGTGTGTATGCCCCCTGAATGAGAGGGAAAAGTGCTGAGAAAAATGAGCAAGTCCGCCTTCACCATGCCAGGGATTTGCCCGACAGAGAGAGCAAGAGGCCTGCTTGACAAACTGTGTGTTCTGAAGCAAGACGGAGGCACTGGGGCAGCTGTCAGACTCAGATAATCTTCTGAGAATTAGCAATTGTTCACTTGAATGTCATTTCCATCTTTAATTGGAACATGAGCTGAAACAAAGCAGCATCCAGGGCTCAGCAGTCTGATAAGACACCGCTGGGAAAAACCTTTCTCTCCTTTCAAACATTTTTGCGTGAATCTGCAATGAGCTGATAAAGCAGAGAACGTCCCTGCCTTCTTGGGGAAATAGCCGTGGCTGCCTCACACAGCGTCCCTGTGCCCATCCCGCGGCAGGAGGAGGAGGAGGAGGTGATGGAGCTTTTGAAACAGAAATAATAATACAAGGAGTGGCAGGAGGGGCAGGGGGACCCAAATGGCACACAGGGAATAGAAACAGTGTGATGGGGCCTTGCTTCCTTAAAGAAAGACCAGGGCTGGCTTTGCAGGGCCCATTTGGCTACAACTCAAGGGGCTGCTTGGAGGGACAATATTTTTAGGAGCATTTGTCTGTAAAAGAGCTGCATCCTTGGATTCCCTGTGAGGTAGCCCTGGATGCTGTTCTTAGATCACAGCGCAGATCACAGCGCAGCAAGAGCTCCTGGGGTGCTCCTCTCTGAGAATGAGCAAAGGTTTGGGACAATGCCACATCTTGGACCAGCCCTGATAGTTGGGATGTTTGGTTAGCCTCGGGGATCAGAGATCATATCCTAGGCAGAGAATATGTGTCATGGTTTTCCTTCTGGCATCATTCCTCAACACAGGTATAAGCCATACAAAAGGTATGGCATTATTCTGTGTCCAAAATATCCAGACTTTCCACCAAAGTAATGCAGTTCTGGCCTTGGCTGACATTAGGCAAATAGTTCCATTTGCATAAATATGCTTACTTTATATGCTTCATTAGCACACACATATTTGGATGGTTGCAATGGAAGCATAGACTGAAAGGAGGAGGACCAAGGAATACAAGCTTCTGTGTGTGTGTGTGTGTGTGTGTGTGTGTGTGTGTGTGTGTGTGTCTGGAAGAAACATCCAGCCTGTCCTATAACTCAGAGGGAAGCTTCTTACAAAGGCCCTTTTGCTTTGGACTGGCTTGGTCTTACATATGTGGTCAGATGCTGGTGGAATGAATCCTTACTGAAGGGGGCAGCAAGTCACAGTGGCTATTTGATGGCTCCATTTAGCCACTTGTGCATTTTTGCCTCACTGCACACTGAAAGATGACCTGAGTTGTCATCATGACTGTACCACTATAAAGCTGGATGGCTGCACTCCTCAACCAGTCTCATAGAGCAAGGGACTGCAGCCTACGGCTCCAGAGCCAACTGTGGCCCAGGATGGCTCTTTTAAAAGATGAAAATCAAATCCTTAAGTCCAGGTATATTGGAAGGGTAGGTGGGATGCTAGAATAACCAGTATGTGAAAGGAATAGCAGGCCAAGACTTTTATGTGACTAAAACAGTACTTAGATGTGCTTTGCAGAAAGGGAAATACTAGTGGTGAACAGTTGCCAGTACTTCAAGGACAAATCATGCACAGATTTATGCCAACATACAAAAACAATTATGCATGGTGCTCTCATGTGCATTTATTACTTACAGTGGCAAATTGTGCCACTCATGCGTGCCACTTCCTAATATAGGATTTGCAACAACCAGTGTTTGGGCTGCACAAAGTGAATGGATTATTAACCAACATGTCAATCATCAGTAAGGCTAAGTTGTATATTTTCAGTTATGCAGAGCTCTTTGATGATGTCTTGCTCTGAAGGCTGATGTAGTTTGGTTCTTCAATTATAAAAGGTTGCTGACCTTTGCCATAGCAGTGTGACTTGTTATCGAGATTTTGTGGTGTATTACCTGCTTCTAAGATGCCATTGGAAGCTTGAGGGCTATATGAATGTATTCGAACTAATGCTTCTGAGCATGGTAGTTTTGTTTAGAAGAGCTCATGTAACCCAATGAACTTTTGTTGCATTGTCCTATGTTACATAATATGTGATGTTCCATCAAACTGCATAGTGTGTTTAGTAATATGTAGAGCCTTAGTGAATAAAATGTCCGTTACTTCGCAGCTTAGAAATTTCAAAGCCAAACCCCAGAAAGCCAGGAGCTCAGTTTCTGCAGATGCCCCACTATACTAATGCAGACATGCAGAATATGTGAAGACCTGAGTAACAATAGATTAAAGGAGGGTGATTGTAGGAAGGGCAATTGAGAGCAGTACTCCCAGGGTGACCTTTGCCAAGCCAGATCTATTAATCAGCTCCTCAAAGCCTTCGGGCTTATTTACATGCAGAGTTTATCTGAAGTGGGCATCTTCTTTCAAGATTCAGCCCCCAGCCCTTCCAGCCTCCCCCCCAACTCCAACCTCCCCATATGTATCTTTCATGAGTGCACAAATGTTTGCGACATTTCATATAGGCTATTTTAAACTAGCTTTTCTTTTCTGCCCCATCCTTTCCACACATATCATTTTCACTCCCACATCTTTGCCCAAATTAATCTGCGAGTCCTTCTGAAAAGGGATTTGTTTCTTTTATGCATGTGTACTTCATTTACCGGGCCTTTGAGGTATTTCGAGAGAGGAAGTTACAAAACTGGAGTGTTAGTACACATTCATATATAGTCAGCTGATGAGCACACCATGGAAGACATGGAGAGCACCATATCTCAGTGCAGTAAGCCCATTTATCCAGTCTCCCTGGGAGACAGCTGTTATTGGCAGTGTCAGATAAAGAGGTGTTAAGTTGATGGAGAAGGCCCAGGGCACAGCAAAAGCTCCCAGCCTCTTTTCTCCTGCAAAGTGGAATGTGTATGGCAAGATTCCTCATTTCCCAGCTAATCTGGCATGGATAAGGTTTAATTCTCACCAACAGCATTTAACATTAGACTGAAGGTGACAGTTCCCTTGGTGGAATGTTCTCCCAGGGCAACAGGTTCCTATACACACACACACAAAAACAACCCAAGCATATCAGAGAGAAGGCCATGCTAGAAGTATGAGTTTTTACTTTGTATGGAAGAACATTGAATCATGTGAGTCTCCTCCACCTTGCAACCTGAAATGATGCAGCATAGATGCTGGTGTGGCTATCAGTCCATGAAAACTAAGCCTGAAACATACAGTTTCTACAGGCTACTGCACATGAGGAATTGATGTAGCCAGTACCACATCTGAGCATGTCTGATTTCTTCCACCCATAACACCTCCATGAATACACCTGGAGGTAAGCCATCCCTTATGAGGCCAAGGTTTCTTCCACGTGGGGGCAATTCCCTGTTGTGCTATCATTGCTGCTCTGAATGTAGAGACATTTGCAGCAGCAGTGGAGGCTCTGCACAGGGAGTATCTCTTCACACCCGCCATTTGCTCTACTCACCACTGGGCCACCTTTTACCAGCCTTTTAAGAAAACCAGTAGTAGGTATATTACTATAGTGTAATGATGTTGCAACAATATAACTTCTTCTGACGTTTTCCATTTTGATTGGAAGCGAAATCTAAAAACCTGGACAACAAAACCTAGCTATTCTAGAAATTAGCTTTTTAACCATTCTTTCCCAGGCATGCTTATCTGTTATTTGATGGTGTATAGGTCATGAATTCAACTGTACAAATTAAGCATATATTAATTAATACCTCTCCCTCCACACATGGCCATTTCAGCTGGATGGAGCACATAGAGGAAATGTACAAATATAACTTCAGGCCACTGTGGAACTAAAAAGTGAAATCAAATGAATTAAGTCAGAACTGTGTTGGAATGAAAGAGCTTAAGAGTTAAACTAAAAGTCACATGGAGTTCTGAATAACCTTTCTCCCATTGTTTCCTTTTAATGAAAAGCAGCTTCTAAAAGCAACCATGAGAAGAACAGCAAGAGTGGGTGGGGGAGAGGGTTCGCCACCATTTTGCTACCATCAATTGTCCACACAAATTTATCTCGTCATGTTGCTTTTTCCCCACACAAGAGGAACATATATAAAGACCTGGCCTTTTACTTGGGGTGGGGGGAGCAGCTAGGGACCCATTTTGAAATTAAAAGTGGCCCTCAAGGAACACCACTCCACATCCAAATTTAGATAGCCTGTCCGTACCATCAAAATCAGCCTTCTCCAAAGACAAGAATTTTCCGTATTATTTTTCCAATTCTATAATCCATTTCACTAATTCATTTGGAACATATCATCTTTGTTGGATGGGATGTTGATGGAAGATGGAGCAAAGATTTCACCGTGGGGAAGTGATGCTTACAGAGATCAATGACTTGGAAACAATTTGTGTGTGCATGATTAGGGGTCATCACATGTTACATCATACTTATGAAAGCTTATTGATATAGCTCATCTAATTTGCAAAGTGCTTCCCAGTCTTCGCAATGGGAGTCAGCACCTTCATTTTTGGTATTCTCATCCCACAGGTAGGCAGGCCTCGGTTCCTGCCGGAGCGCACCGGAGCACAGCTCCGCCAGTCAGGAGCCCAGGGGGCAGGCACATAAGCCCCACCCCCTGCTCCCACCAGCCATCAGTTGGGCAACCGCAGGGGGGGAATGTTCCCCAACCTCCCTGAGCCCCGGGGTGGTGGCCTTGGACTCGTAGGGGCAAATTCCACCTCTCGCATGTGATGTCCGAGTGGTATTGCCACTCAGAAATCACACGCGAGAGGTCATTCTGGCTCCCCCAGCTCTCGTTAGGAGCTCTTAAAAAAGTTATGGCTGCTGCTTTTGGCGGCAGCTGCAACCACTGCGGGGGGGGGGCTTGGACTTGTAGAGGCAAATTCCACCTCTCGCCGCTCGGACATCACATGCGAGAGGTCATTCTGGCTCCCCCAGCTCTCGATAGGGGCTCTTCAAAAAGTTATGGCCGCTGCCACTGTTCTCGGCGGCAGCTGCAACGCCTGCGCGTGAGGGGGAATGTTCCCTTGCCTCCCTGAGCCCCGGAGTGGTGGCCTTGGACTCGTAGGGGCAAATTCCACCTCTCGCATGTGATGTCCGAGCGAGAGGTCATTCTGGCTCCCCCAGCTCTCAATAGGGGCTCTTTAAAAAGTTATGGCCACCGCCGTGTGATGTCACACGCAAGAGGTCACCCTGGCTCCCCAACTCTTGATAGGGGCTCTTTAAAATGTTATGGCCGCCGCCGCTGTTCGCAACAGCTGTGACGCCTGTGTGGGGGGGAAACGTTCTTTTGCCTCCCTGAGCCCCGGGGTGGTGGCCTTGATGCCGCTCGGACATCACACGTGAGAGGTCATTCTGACTCCCTCAGCTCTCGGAAGGGGCTCTTCAAAAAGTTATGGCCACCGCCGCTATTCTTGGTGGCAGCTGTGACGCCCACGGGGGGGCGGGGGTGTGTGAAACGTTCTCCTGCTTCCCTGAGCCCTGGGGTGGTGGACTTGGACTGGTAGGGGCAAATTCCACCTCTCGTGTGTGATCACACGCGAGAGGTCATTCTGGCTCCCCCAGGTCTCGATAGGGGCTCTTTCAAAAATTATGGCCGCCACTGCTGTTCACGGCAGCAGCTGCGACGCCGGCAGGGGCGAAACGTTCCCTTGCCTCCCTGAGTCCCGGGGTGGTGGCCTTGGACTCTTAGGGGCAAATTCCACCTCTCACATGTGATGACGCGAGAGGTCATTCTGGCTCTCCCAGCTCTCGATAGGGCTCTTTAAAAAGTCACGGCCACTGCCGCTGTTCTCGGCGGCAGCTGTGACGCTGGCGGGGGGTGGGGCGAAAAAGTTCCCTTGCCTCCCTGAGCCCCTTGGACTCGTAGGGGCAAATTCCACTCACACAAGAGGTCATTCTGGCTCCCCTAGCTCTCCTTAGGGGCTCTTTAAAAAGGTTATTGCCACCGCCGCTATTCTCGGTGGCAGCTGCGACGCCTGTGGGGGGGGGGGACGTTCCCTTGCCTCCCTGAGCCCCGGGGTTAGGGTTAGGAGCGCCGGGTCTGAAAAACGTCCTGCAGAGCCAGCCTCCCCTTCTTTTGCAGGCTCCGCGCTAGAATGCCGGGCCTGAAAAACGGCCAGCCGAATGTCAATTTCGGCCCCATTATATCCTATAGGCCAATGAAGTCAATGGCGAAAACATAGGGTATATTCTGGGGGCTAGAGGAAAGGGAGTTTGAGGGAGAGGCTCCAAACTCTCAGAGTAGCTGCTGGATACGCTTCCCAAGTTACCAACCAAGTTTGAAGAACATTGAACCAAGGGGTCCAATTCTATGGGCCCCCAAACAGGTTGCCCCTATCCCATTGTTTCTCTATGGTGGGAAAAAGTAACTTTTCCCCACCATAGAGAACAATGGAGGGGATGGGGGCAACCTGTTTGGGGGGCCGTAGAATTGGACCCCCTGGTTCAATGTTCAGGAACCATGGCGGATATCTTGGGGAGAGGCTCCAGCAGCTACCCAGCGATTTTGGACCCTCTCCCCAGCCACCAGAATATACCCTATGTTTTCGCCATTGACTTCAATGGCCTATAGGATATAATCGAGCTGAACTGCGGGAAGCTGAATCAGATCAGAGAATCTGATTCGGCCCGCAGCAGCCTGAAAGGGGCCGACAAACCGAATGCACATCCCTCCAGCAGCCGGCTTGCTGGGGCTCTCTGCAACCGTGGGGATCCTGAGCAAGCCAAGGGAAAGGAAGGTGGTTTAAACCGCCTCTCCTTCCCTCCAGCAGCTGGCTTGCTCGGGCTCCCCGAGCAAACCAAGAGAAGGGAAGGTGGCAGAGCAGCTGGAGACATTGAGCCTCAGCTCCACAAGTAATGAGCACTCGAGCCCCGCCCCCAGTAGCTCTTAGTCCCGAGCCAAAAGCGTAGGAACTCGAGAGAACTCCAGGAATGGAGCTGGTTCCTCTTCCACAGCCCAAAATGCGACCCACGAACCCTGAGCTTGCTTTTTCTCATTTGCGAGGCTGGCCTCCGCACTCCTTTAACGAGGTAGCCCTGAAGCTTGGGGCGGTGGGAGTTTCTTTGCACGCAGCTTGTGTAGCTGGCTGAGTGCCTCTTCTGCTTGCCCACCTCTCGCCTCTGCACCTCATCTTCTGCCAGGCATGGAGGAGCCCAGCTCGCCCAGGCTTCTTGCCTCCTGCTGCCTTGGCCCTCTGGTGCACGGGTGAGTCCCCAAAGTTTGACTCTTCCTCTACAAGTCTCTGGCGCTGGAGGTATTCGCCTCCTTCCCTCCTGCCTGCTATGGCTGCATAATTGTGAGAGATTTCTTAACGTAGTGTTCCTGCCAGGGAAGCTGGGGACCCTGCCCATGAGTCTCCATTTCATCCTCACAACAACCCTGTGGGGTAGGTTAGGTAGAGAAGGGGAGATTTGGCCCGGGGTCACTCAGCCAGCAGAGTGAGAATACAAACCTGGGTCTCCCCACATCAATCTGCAACTCTGACCACTGTGCAGTGCTGCCTCTACTGATCTGTAATGTTCCAGAGGTGTTGTAATGTAATACTCAGTTTCTCAAACGAGTGTATGCCTGTCTGTTGGTCCACTTAGGAGTCTTGATCCTGGTTGTGTGGTGGGCTAGTTGTGGCAAATGGTAGGGAAGCTCAGTATTTCTGTATACAGTTGTAGGGGCTTTATTGCAATGTGCTATGGCCTGATATTATGTTCTTATTCCAGTGTGGGATGTGTGTGGGGCAATGGAAGCTGAGTGATAGGGTCTCTCCAAGTGATTGCCAGAAGAGAGATGCGTCCTGGTCTTGTGTCTTACAGATAATCTTACAAATAGTCCTTTGCATTTATATCATGCTTTCAACTTTAAAAAGGATCATAATGCTGATTGTGTGAACTTAGGCAAATCACGAGAGGTAGAGCAGGAAGGGTTGAATCAGTGCTTAGTTCTTGTGGCCCTTTCTTACACGCCCAGGGAAATGCTGATCACCACTCTGGGGCCAGGAAGCAATTTTTCTCCAGGCCAGTTTGGCCCCCAGTGATCCTGGAGGGGTTTTTTAAATCATATTCTGGGCGTGGAACAGGGGTCACTGGGGTGTGTGGGGGGGTACTGGTGAATTTCCTGCATTGTGCAGGACTAGATGACCCTGGAGGTCCCTTCCCACTCTATGAGTCTATGATTCTATAATTCACCCAAGCTGGCTGT
>NW_015171521.1:658983-668191 GCF_001447785.1 Gekko japonicus
CGCCCCCCAGCCTCGGGGCCGATCCCGCCTGGCCGCCTCGGGGGGGGGGCAGGCGAGCGACGCCGTGCTCAGGCAACACGCCGTACCAAGTCCCCCCGAGAACCGCGCCTGCCTCCCTCGGTAGCCACCCAACCCCCCAACCCCCGCTGCCACCGACCCGAGTCGCGGCTCCTCCCTCGTTCTCGGAGGCGGCGGCGCAGAGAGGCCCCTTCCTGCCCGCCTGTCCTCGGCTGCGAGGTGCTGCCATTTCGGGGGACACCCACCCTCTCCACGTCTGCCCTGGACCACGCGGCGACAGGACACGACCCGCCAATTTCAGCCTCCACATGCCCTTCGCTTCTCGCCGGGACCAATTTAACAGGTTACTCGACTGCACGCGCCAAGGGAACTCTCCTGCCCGGCTGCCACGGGGGGAGGAGGGGAGGGGGTGCAGCGGGGACACGCAGACCCAGACCCCCCACACGGCCGCTAGCGCCCGTTGCATTCATACCTGCAACGGGCCTTTCTCCTAGTGATTCTATAATTCACCCAGGCTGGCTGTGGGCACTCCAGCACCTCTGTCAGGCAGAAGCGCCTGCGATCCTCCCCCTCCCCTTTTCCTTCGCCCGACTTGGAGGCGAAGGGAAGGGAGAGGGGGGAAAGAATGGATCCCAGGTGCTTCTGCCTGTCAGAGGGGCTGGTGCACACTGCCGGTGATGTCAGGGGGTGTGGCATATGCTAATAAGTTATGCTAATGAGCTCCTGCAGCTCTTTTTCTACGAAATGACCCCTGCAGGTAGGGGACTTTGTCTGAGAGACATTGCCTTGTTCAAGGCCACACAGAGAATGCACAACAGAGATGGGCCTTAGACCCGGATGGCCAGGTCCAAGCTTCTCTCTCCATGTGTATCTCGATACCGCCATACATACACATATGCCTGGATCAAAGCTGCAACAGAACCTCAACGTAATAGTATTTAGCATTTGTATTGCACTTTCAGTGTTCAAAGTGTTTCACAGACACTACCACAGTAATCTTTAGAACAGCTTGTAAGGTAAACTGGTCCTATGATCGCCACTCTCCAATGATTAAGGGACTGAAGCTGAGAAAGAATGGCATGCCTCAGGCTACCAGTACCCAGAGGCCGCTTAGGAGATTGCCTAGGATGCCAGAGGGCGGAGGCTTCCCAGAGACACCCACGGCAGGCAACCCCCCAATGGCACTCTCTGCCCCAGTGCCTCTGCACAGGTTGCCTGGCTGTCAGCGGGGCCACCCAGTCCAGCCAAGCTTAGCATGTCCAAAGCCCTCTGGCTGGCCCTGAGGCCACCTGGTGTGTTTCTGGTGAAATCTGAACGGGTGACCTCTCAGATTACAACTGAGGCCACTTCTACACTGTCACTTTTCTCACTCATTTGTCCCTATTGCTTTGGGTCCCGTCCCCCCACATGTGTTCTGCTCCCTTTGGGACTTCTAGAGAGAGCAAAACACATTGGGGGGAGGGGGAACCCTGAAGCAATAGGGACAAACAAGTGACAAGAATGACAGTACGGAAGTGGCCTGAGTCTCTCCTCTACTATGCTGGACCAGGTTGTGCATGTTGAGTCATTTTGCAGCCCCATAACCTTGCCATGGGCCTTCCACAGTAGACAACCTGGGATTTATGCACAGTCACAGTGGGGGATACTATGCAGGGAAATTGTCCAGTATATTATGCTTATTTATTTTATTTTATTTTTATTTTATTATTATTTATTGTATGTCAGAGCTACACACAGGAAGCTTATAAGCTAAGGAACATTACTGGAAGTAAAGATCTGGCAAAGCTTACAATGCTCTTCACAATCCATTTGCACCTCAGCTTCCTGCCATCATTTCCTGCTGCACTTTGCCAATATGGGCAGGCAAGCATGTTCAGTCTGGGCCCTTTTTTCACAAACTATTTCCATCTCCCACTATTTGCCTTTGGGAGACTTGTGTGCTTATAATCACAGTCGTCCCCCCTTCTCCATTCCCGTTCCTTTTGTGTCCATCCATCCTGTTTTTAAATGTCCCCTTAGTAAATCTTTAAAGAGTCACCGCCAGTCCTTGTTATTTCCCCCTCCACTTTTCCTCACAGTGACTTTATTTCCCAGCAGAGGTCATATTTCCCACACTAGGTGGGTCAGATTTCCCCAATATTTTGAGGAACGAGCATCTCCTGTCTGCTTTGCGCCTTGCTCGGGGACACGCCCAGAGCCGAGCCAAGCTGCGAGAGGCTGGGAAGCAGGGAGACGAGGGCCTGTCTCTATTGTTTCTGCCCCATCAGCACATGTATTGCTCACACAGCAGAGCCCCAGCGGGCTGCCACTTGGGATCAGCAGATTGGAATGCTGTGAGCTTGCAGAGTGTGGTTTCAGCGAGACGTTATCTAATGAAGGAGGAGGAGGGCGGCTTAAGCCAAACCCACAGCACCAGCTTTCAATTAAATCAAGGGAATGTGCTGCCTCTCAATCTGATACATACCAGAATGGGCTCTTTCCAGGGCACAGGTCCTGGCTGGTGGTATCCAGAATTGATACAGGGTTGTTAAAACACTTGCAGTTGGGGGTTTGAACATGTTTCAAACCGGTTTCTCATTTTCTGAGACCATTTGAAAGCTGCCCTTTCGAGGTCCTTTGGCAATTCCTGAAAATTGTTTGTTGCTGCCACTGTGTCTTTGGATCGGGTATAATCTAGACCATGGGTATTGTTATGGATTGATCCCATCCAACAAAGAATGGTGCACAGACCCCAGCTCAAACCAGAGCAGTTCTGATATAGACTGTACCTTCAAAGAACTTCCAGGAAAAGGGTGAAGTAAATATATATATGTAGGGGTGTGACTCACCCAGCAGATAAGTGGCATTTCCAGGAAATTCCCTATATCCCTACTTCTCCTCCAGGAACCTGCCTATTGAATTTCTGACTGCTAAACTGCTAAACAAAAAAATATGTTTCAGAACAGTGTACTACATTCATGTTGTTCTCTGTGTGCACGTGTGTGTGAGCACGCTTGTGTGTGTGTGTGCTCTTGGCCACAGACTCCTCATGGCCTTCAGCAAATCATGCAGTTTTGTAAAGTGGGAATAATAAAACTGTGTACCTCAAAGAGTTATTGTGAGTACCAACAAGTTCCAAGATGCAAATCATATGGAGAAAGTTGTGAAAAAACCATAGTTATAGAATTATGGAATTAGAGACTATCCTCTGAAGACCTAAAGTCCATTGATTTCAATGGACTTAGAAGAATATAACTCTCCTTAGGCTTGGATTTAACTGTCACCCCAGGACCTCCATCACCACCTCATGAACCTTTACAGTTATTATTAATAATCAGCAGAATTATACTTTACTGCGTATAAGGGCAGCCATACCCACATCAACAGAGAAAACAAAAAACTGGAGGGATCCACTCCCTCGTAAAATCACAGTTGTTAAAACTCAGAGGCTGTAATTTCAGTAACTAGATTCTGGGATGACAATGTATTAGTTCTGATGGTTGAGTTTTTCAATCCCCCCTCCCTTCTTCTCAAGGCTGAAAATATGAGAAAACTATACAAAAAACCAAATGAGCTTGGGTCAGGACTTCCAGTGACAGAGGAAACATATTGGCTGTTTCAGTGTTATGAACCCTGTACAGGGGATACAAAAGCTAATTAAGAATAATTTCTTAAACTCCCTGTTTGCAGTTCATGATTTGCTATTTCAGTACTTTACATGGAGCACACTCAAAACATAACTGTACTTTACATGCAGTTTGGGGCTCATTTAAAAAGATTTGTTAAGATATAGATTTGGCAACTTCTAAGGCTCAGTTTTCAGGGGAGACTGGAGGGGCTATTTAACCCTTCACCCTGCACTACCCCTGCACCACCAACTCCCAGCTGCTTTTCTTCCACTAGAGCAAATATACAGGCACTTCTAATTTTTTTCTCCAGCAGTTGTACAAGCAGGTTGGAGATGGTAATTTTTCTGGTGAAAATAGAACTGGGGAAAAGCTTAAAAATCCCTCTCTTTTACCACTGGTCTCCCCTGGACATCTCAGCCCCAGTAGCTGCAATCCATAGAAATAAAAAGGTCCTTTAAAATAAATATAGAACTACAGACATATCATATTGTTCTATCTTAACACTGGCTGCATAATAGAATGCTAGTCAAACAGATATTCAAAGTGAAGTTTAAGATACAAAAGATACCCAAAGGTGAATTCACCTTCCCCACTATACTGGGGAAACTGATCCAAACCCATTTGTTGGAGTTCTTGCAGAGATTACTTTGCTTTGTTTCTCCTATTGTGGGCATTGAGATAGAAAACAGAAGGTTAACTACACTTTCTCTTGGGAACCACAAAGGTAGAAGGATTCTTTTCCATAAGCATAGCAAGCATTACTGGCCTCCAGTACATGTTTTGAAAATACACACACACACAGTCATCTGAAGATGCAGGGTTGGAGTTGCAGAATCAAAATACAGCCTGAACGTTGCTTTCTCTGAAAGTATCTTGATGTAGAGGTAACTGATTTATGTGTAATTGGGTGCACTTGGAGGAGGTGGGCCGTAAAGTGTATTATCAAATTTACGCCTGACAGGTTATTGGTTCTAAGCACCTTTTCCAAAAAGTAATTATGCATATCGAATCATTTTGTTAGGAGCACTGAAATTGCTCCAAGAGTCAGAGGCATCTAGCCTTGCATCCTGTCTCTGATAGTGCAGAATACTTCAGAGAGAGTACAAAGTCTTGATAATTGTGTGTGCCAGGATCCCATGAGAAGGGGAACAGCTCCTCTTGACTCTTATGTGGCCTTCTTCTAATGACTTGAAGCAGGAACACCAATGGCCTTTACAGTTTTCATTCTAACTATAAAGAAGATGCTAATCTCATTCATACCTTTTCCAGAATATCATAAGCACTTTGCCTTGATGGTAACCTGAGGCCCACAGATTGGTTGTTCTTTCTTTGTAGCTTGCTTTGTAATTAAATGTAAATGTCAAGATATGGATCTTTTTTATGTCACATGCTTTTAAGTTTTCCTTTGAACAATGTCTCCAAGACTATTGTGGCACCGACTAACAAATTTTTTATGGCACCAACTAACAAATGTATTGTCTTTAGAGTACCACAAGATTCTTTATTATTCTGGGTGCAACAGATGAATAAGTCTGTGGTGACCACAATAACGAATCTTATGACACTAGTCTACTTCTTTGAAATTCTCCAAGATGATATCACTCTTATTTTATTCCATAAACAGAAAAACATCATTCATTGAGCCTCTCACATCTGAGTATGCCAACCATTCCACCATCCTAGATTGTTGGATATGCTGCTATTGTAATTATTCACCTCCTGGAGCTTCCTTTCCAAACAGGAAAATCTAGGAGGTCAACGCTTACAATAGTGAAACATGCTCACTGGCTTTGGGAGAGCTTTCTATAAATATACTTATTTATATAAATAAATATAAATAATATTTAGATATTAAATGTTTAATACATTTATGTCCCACTTTTCTGATGAGCTCTAGGTTGCTCACAACAAAAGTTAAAATAGTCTTTTTAATTCACAAAATGGCAACAGAGGACTCACCACATAATCATACCTATATGGACCTTCAAAAAGACAGACCCTCCAACCTCTTCCAACTTCAATCACCAGCATCAGAACCGTCAGCAAAAGTAGATCTGAGAAAGCACACCAGGAAAGCAGGTTTTCCTAAATCCAAGAGGTTTGTGAACAACAGTTTCAGAACAAATTACAACCCAGTCCAGCTGCTTCAAAATTTGATCTTATGGGTTCATATCAACTCACCACATAAACAAATGGGAAGCTGCATTCTGAATTACAGCCTTACATCATAGGGAATAGGCAATTTATAAATCAAATAAATAGCAACAACTAGCTGAAGCATATGAGTAGTCTTCAAGGGCAGTCCCACAGAATGAATTCCCATAGTCAGTCCTTGAGGTTACAGGAACATGCATGAGGAGAGGGCATGGTTCAGTGGTAGTGCATTTGCTTGGCATGCAGAAGATCCCAGGTTCAATCCTTGACATCTCCAATTAAAAGATCTGGCAGTAGGTGATGCGGAAGACCTCTGCCTGAGACCCAGGAGAGCCACTTTCAATCTGAATAGACTATTGATGGATCAAGGTTGTGATTCCGAATAAGGTAGCTTCATCTGTGTATTCGTGGTCAGATTGGCTGAATATAGAAAGAAGGACAGTTTCTAAATCAAGTGCATCTAGAAAAAAGCACTCTTTGCCACAGCCTAATTTTTCTTACAAGAGCAACTGAGGGACCAATAGCGCCCAATTACTTTTTACACTATTACAAAAAAAGGCCCTGTCTAAAACATTGCCTTTGTTGGCCAGCATCATTCTCATAAGAACTGGTCCTCTGTTTGCATGACCTCTTGGGCTTCTCCAACTTGGTTTTTGAAATTCTTAGTGTTTTGATTATTTTCTAAGTGTTCTGCCGCATTTCTACTAGTCTATATATTGTTCACAGCTATCTGTACTTTCTAGGATATATGTTTAGTTATTAAAGGTTTTTTACATGCAGGATCTTTGGGAGTGTGGCTAACTGAGGTCTCCTTGGGGAGAAATTTTATGCACAATGTTTTGTACCAAAGATAGGGTTGCCAGTCTCCAGGTGGTAGCTGGAGATCTCCTGGAATTGCAACTCGTCTCCAGGCAATAGAGATCAGTTCACCTGGAAAAAATCGCTGCTTTGGAAGGTGGACTGTATGACAGTATACCCATAGAAGTACCTCCCCTTCCCAAACGCAACCCCCTAAAATTTCCAGGAATTTCTCAACCCAGAGCTGGCAAGAAGAAGAAGAGATTGGATTTATACCCCGCCCTTCACTTGGAGTGTCAGAGCGGCTTACAAACTCCTTTCCCTTCCCCTCCCCACAACAGACACCCTGTGAGGTGGGTGGGGCTGAGAGAACTCTGACACAAACTGCTCTTTTTCAAGGACAGCTGTGCCAGAGCTTGTGACTGACCCAAGGTCACATCAGCAGGTGCAAGTGGAGGAGTGGGGAATCAAACCCGGTTCTCCCAGATTAGAGTCCGCGCACTTAACCACTAACCAAATGAGGGAAGGAGTTCCCAGTTCCTGGGAGGGCTATAAAATAAGGTTTAAACATGAGACCTCCATGAAAGTCCGGTGGCAGAGCAGAGGGGGTACTTGAGGGACACAGAGAGCCAAGGCGTCTTTTGTTTGCCCTGTTCTATTCTGCCATTGGGGCTTTGTGGGAAGAAGGTGGTATAATTTAGCATCAGCAATAAAGTTAAGCTATGTGTCTGTGTATATTTTGTAGAGGATGCTTGTAAGATCAGGTCATAACTTCATGCAGGCCCGTAGCCAGGATTTTTTTTAGTTTGGGGAGCCTTTTAAAAAGTCAGGGGGCACAGAAATTCACCTGCAGCCCTGGTTCTCCCTCAACACATTTAAAGGGTTCCTTTAAATGCTTTTGGGGAGAAGTGGGGGCTGCACACCTCCATTCTAAGCCATGAATTCGCAGCTTGGAGTGCAGATGGGTGCGGCCTCCTCCCGCTTCACCCCAAAAGTCGTGGGGCCTTGGGAAGAAGTTGGAGGGCCAGGCCCCAGGAGGCCCCACTGTAGCTATGGGCCTGACTTCATGGTCTAAAAAAGCTGCTTCCTACCCCACTATCTTTTTTACATTTTGTAGCATCCACCCTGATTAACAATTCTGGTGAGCTCAAATGCTTAAGCAAGATTTTGTGTTAATTTGATTGGTCCTAGTGAAAGCTACTACATGAATTTTGCTTCTCCAGCTAGTCAGGCAATGCTTTGCTTGCACATACTAGAAAGGCGATGGGGGATGGTAGAGGCAGAGATTTTCATCTACTCATCCTCCATAAGGAGTTCACTTGTTTTGCAGACTGCGGAGGGATGGAGACAGAGCTATAGCCTCCTGTTTCCCCATGACAGGCAGCCATTCTACCTGTCCTGCAGTGAACAGAGGCAAATACTTTGCTTGCACATACTGACAGGCAGGCAGTGCTGCAGAGTCCATGAGATAATGGAAACAGAGGCCTAGACTTTGCCCTACACAGCAGCTCTAACAACAGGGGACAGAGATAATGCTTCAAGCTTCCCCTCTCACAGTAATAAAGGGCAAACATGCAGTGTAACTTAGGAGATGTGGGAAGGATCGGTGATGTCAGCATCTTAGATCTCTTGGGTGTTGTGATCGAATACTGCAAATGGGGGAGATATGAGTCCATCTCTTCATGAGTAAAGCAGAAGGAGCGTGTTTTGAAGCAAAACTAGAGTGTGCCGGAAAAGAAAGCTAACCCTGCTTCCTTCCACACTCAGCTTACCTTACTTTGTTCCATTGTTTCAACATATTTTCTCCTGCCTATTCCTTGATAAGGAAGTCAGTTTGGATTCTGGGTATGTTTACATGAAGGTGTCATTTGTGTGAAGCTGTATGTACAATGATTTTTGTTACTGTTGTAGTACTTTCTCAATGTACTGCAATGACACAAACAGTGGTGGCTAATCATACAGCCCCTGTAGGAAGACCTGGTTGACAGCCTACTTCCACCAGTAACCCCCAAGCACTCCTGAGGCACTTGCATAAGGTCCACCAGGGAGGGTGAATAGGCTAGAGACGTATCAGCCAAATAATGCATCCAGATGTTAGTTTTATGGTCTTTTAGTATGGAGTTTTTGCAAAGGACTGACTATATAATGAAGTTAATTAAGGCTGCCACCTCAAGTAGCAGGTAGGGGGGGCCCAGCACCCATCTTGCCCATTCATCTCCAGTCTCCACTTACCTGTCCAGACTCCCCTGCTGCCACTGCCCCTTGCTTTATCCTGGATGACCTTACTCTTGTCCAGAAGCCACAGTAGCAAAACCACCTTGCTACCTTGATCCCCAGGTATCTTTAAAACCAGTATATAATAATCATATAAGCATAACAGCAAGTATAATATGAATCAATTGGCCAAGGTGCAATAATAAAGCATAATAGAAGCACAGTCTACAGTCTTTCCATGTGTCTACTCCGAAGTAGAAGCAAATATCAGAGTCCAAATTGAAGTGTAAGTCATCAAATTTTCTGAGCCATAAACAGCCGACGCGTAATCCGGATGCCTGATGCCGCGTTTCGAATAATTCTTATTCAAGCATGGCTGTAATGGGACCCAATCTCAAAAGCTGGCATATACTAAG
>NW_015171521.1:668379-697958 GCF_001447785.1 Gekko japonicus
GTGTGCACACACCTCTCCCTGCCCCCCAGCTGCCCCCGGAGTGCGGATTTAATATCCGCACTCACAGGGGAAACTTCGCTATTAGTATAAGGATGATTATTATATACTTGCTATTTTGCTTGTGCGTTTATTTTCAGTCAGTGGTGTGTTCTTTGCTGTTCCTTGTACTGTACACTGGCTTCCCCCCTCTTTTTTTGGCATCTTTAAAACCAGAGCAAGGAGTCCTTCCTTCTTCAAGATTTTGGGAAGTCCTTTGGTCAGGAACCTATTGCTGTTTTGGTTGTAAAGGCACTTGGGGAGTAAGGAAGTTAGGTCAACTAGCTGCCCCGACGTTTTGAGAAGGGAAGCAAGAGGAGAGGTGGGGTGGTGAGGCAGGGGTTGTAGCAGCCTCAGGTAGCAAAATGCCTCACTCCTACACTGCTTTTGCATTAAACCAGGAGTGAGAATGTGATAGGGTTGCCAGGTCCTACCTTCTTCCCAGCGGGGGGGATCTTTGGGCCTTGTTGGGATCTTCTGCTGCGTGGTGATGCTCTAGTTTTTTGGGCAAAACTCAATGGTTTTGCCCAAACACTAGAGTATTGCCATGTGACATCAGCGATGTGATGACGTCACTTCTGGGTGACATAATCACATTACTTTGGGGGCATTTGCGGGTGAGGTTTCCCCCCACCAGCCAGCTGGACAGCAGCAGGGAGCAGCCCACAAAAGCAGGGGAACTCCCACCCGGACCAGGGGTCTGGCAACCCTAGAATGTGACAAAACAGATACTAACACAATGCAATCCACCCAAGATGGTACTCTTATTACTTGATTACAGCTGTGTGGATGACACTATGTGCAGCTCACAATTACTGTGACCTTAGCACTTTACACAGGCACACATTAGACAAATCAGCAACACAGGATGGCTAAAGAGGTAGTGTACCTAATAAAAATGTTATGATGTCAATATAGCTTTTACAGACAACATTCCTTGTGGATTCTGACCTATAGGACTTCCTTTAAACCTTCAAGTTGCACACAGTTTGTTTGTTAGAAAGAAAGCTATCCTTGTCCCAGTGTGGTCACATTCCTTAGAGGCCAGACAAAACAGGCAGACGTAAGACAGTGATTTGCTCCATTGGATTTAATCTGGACTGCTTTGACTGTCTTTTGCACACTGCACGAAGAGATGCTTGAAACGTTGATCATTAGTTCCAATACCACATTGCCCCAAACATCTCTACAGGAAAACGTTGCAGGATTCAGCATCAAATCTGGGTGAATAAAAATGAATATATGATGTTACCACAGTTGTAACACATAAAGGAATAACACAGCACCCACAGAACTTCAGTGATGCCTTTGTGAGTTTGAAAACCCACATTACCCACATTACCAATGGGGAGGTGCCTGAGCTATGTCAACTGGAGTGCCCAGTATTATTTTTCATACTAGTCGTACCTGTGCAAGGATCTTTGGTTTCCTCTGCCCTCAGTTCTCCTGCTTTTACCTCTGTTCCCCAACCCCCCAATCATGTTTTCCTATTTCTAAGTAGAGAGGGAAGTTGGCATGTTATAGCTTGATCTTGTCAGATCTTGGAAGCTAAGCAGGGTCAGTACTTGGAAGGGAGACCACCAAGACAGACTCTGCAGAGGAAGACAATGGCAAACCACCACGGGTCTCACTTGCCTTGAAATCCCCTTGCTGGAGTCACTGTAAACCAACTGCAACTTGATGGTACTTCACACACACACACGCACCTTTCCAGAAAGCAGAAACTTGTCTGAAAGACACTCTGCACATATATAGAAGCACTCACATTTCCCCGTTACAGCAGATGGTACTGAAGTGCAATAGGTTTGCTGGGCACCCCTCTCACATCTACATACACATAGATTGTACAGGTAACTGATGGGGGAACTCTGCTAGTGTCTACAGACTTTTTATTTCTTTGCATCCAAGTCAGATATGTCTGCAATCCTAAAAAGACTTTCCTGGGATTTAAGCCCACTGACTAAAATGAGACTTACATCTGAGTAGACCTGCCTAAGATTGCTTCCAGTGTTCATTGTTTATACTGGGTCTCAGTAAGAGAGGTGGATGAAAACTAAAATGAACAAAGAAACGAATAGAAGCCCATGGAATTGCCTAGGATTGGGGCCTTGGAATCACTTCATGTGGGGGTACTCAGAGCGAGCCTTACAGGAAGATTTTCCTTGTATCTGACAAACTCCAAGCCTGGTAAGGATGTGATTGAGAAAAACTGATTAATCAGTCTGTTCTTGTTTTGTCTTACTTCCCCTGGGAATGCTCACAGAGTCTCCCTCCCCCCTTACTTGTCCCTCAGACAATGTTTGCAAATCTCTGGGATAGGGTTGCCTGCTCTGGGGTGAGAAATACCTGGAGATTTTGGGGGTTGAAAAGTACGCAAACGGAGAATTATTTCAGCAAAGCGTACTTTATTCTATCCGGAACAAGACGACTTTGGCCGGCTCGCAGGCCGGCTTATATCCCCCGAGAAACCGCCACCCAAAACACACCCCTACTTCCCTATAGGTTATTTACAGTGGCCAAGAGTCCCATAGGCTCTCGGCTGGGAACCTAGGCCCCTGATTGGAGCGGGCTAGGATCCGCATAGTCCATTGTCTCTTGGAGCGAAGCTCGACGTTTGTCTCTGGACTTGTCTGGACTTGTCTGGACTGGATACATTACACGGGTGGAGCCTGGGGAGGGCAGGGTTTGAGGAGGGGCCTCAGCAGGGTATAATGCCATAGAGTCTATCCTCCAAAGCAGCCATTTTCTCCGGGGGAACTGATCACTGTCATCTAGAGATCAATTATAATAGTGGGAGATCTCCAAGTGCCACCTGGAGGTTGGCAACCCTACATATATACCAACTGAGGGATTCTATTTCCTCCTCAGGCAAAGACCCATCTTTAGCCTACACCACATTGGCAAATTTCACTGAAGCAGAACTTTTTTCTCCAGTTCTCCATGAGAAAACAGAGACGAGTCTGTAAAGTACTGAGTTCGATACATCAGGACTCGGATCACGACATCGGAGAAGACACGTTTATTGGTACTTCACACATGGAACAAAAACTAATGGCCGGGTGGCCAACTTTATACATTTGGGGAGAGACGCCCCTTGGTTCTATTGGCGGGTTTAAACTTCCCGCCAATGTCCCTATTGGCTCCTTACTTGTAGTTCAGGAGCCTAGTCCCTATTGTCTTCGGGATCGAAGCTTTGCTGCCTCTGGCTGGCGCCTGGCAGTGGTCTGAGGACATAACAGAGTCACAGTGGGAAGAACCAAGCTTATGAGAAATTGAGATTAAAGTTTGTTTCTTATGGTGAAAGTCTTTCAGGGCTGTGGGAGGCAGCAGGACTGGAATGGCAGGAAGGGGTATGACAAGGCCAGTGGCACCTTCCTTATAACACCTGCAGGACAGGGTGTGGAGTTGACTAACTGGGAGGAAAATGCAGGATGCTAACAAGCCTTTGTTTACTTTGATTCTATCATCTGACTGAAAAAAAGAGAAATGCATGGTGCAACATAGCATCTAACAGCATAATCTTAGGCAAGCTTGTTCATACCTAAATCTCACTCAGTTCAATGATATTGACTGCTAAGTAAGTGTGCAGAGTTGCAGCCTAAAGGTGGCAGCCAGGATATACCACCTTGGTGACCAAGCCATGAGGTGGCCTCAGGCAGGCTATTATGCCCCAGTCTCAGTCTCCATTGGCAACAAGAGACAGAAGAATATTGATGCCATCTTGCAGGGTGGGTATAATGAACACTTTTGTAATGAAGACTGCAATGATTCCTGTGAAGCATTTTGAACACTCAAAAGTGGTATATAAATGCTAAGTGTTTATTTAATTAATTTATAACCTGCACCCTCTCCCCTCAGGGGACTCGGGGCAGCTTACAACATTTAAAATACAATAAGTATAAACCATAAAACCATTTAGAGATGCACATGCGGATATCAATCAGAACACATTTCCCCCATTTTTCAAATCACAATCAATAAAATATTCATTCAAACAAACATTTGTTGTTGTTCAGTTGCACAGTCGAGTCCAACTCTTCACGACCCCACGGACCAAATCACGCCAGGCCTTCCGGTCTTCCGCCGTCCTGTGAAGTTTGCTCAACTTCATGTTCGTTGCATCAATGACACTGTCTAACCATCTCATCCTTTGCCGTCCCCGTCTTCTTTGACCTTCAATCTTCCCCAGCATCAGGGTCTTCTCCAGGGAGTGCTCCCTTCTCATTTGGTGGTCAAAGTATTTGAGCTTCAGTTTCATTATCTGGCCTTCCAGGGAACAGTCAGGGTTGATTACTTTTAGGATTGACTGATTTGATCTTCTTGCAGTCCAAGGGACTCTCAAGAGTCTTCTCCAGCACCATACTTCAAAAGAATCTATTCTTTGGCACTTGGCCTTCCTTATAGTCCAACTCTCGCAGCCATACATGACTACTGGGAATACCATTGCTTTGACCATGCGGACTTTTGTTGGCAGGGTGATGTCTCCACTATGTTTGTCAAACAAACATAGAGAAGTAAAAATAGAATACAATGTAATTGTCAACATATATATGTAGTGCTTTTGATTTAAGCATATATTGAATATCTACAAAGGAAAAGGTAAATTATATCTTATCATACTATTACTTACTGTTAAATACAGTAGGATATTAGTCTAATAGTGACAGCAATACAGTTTTCTTGATGCCTATACTTGTCTATAGGTGCAGTAAACTGAGAGCTTTAAACTCACTTGGAATAATCTCTTTTTCAGCGAAATATTCAAGTGCCTAGACCGTTTTTCAGTGAAATTAAAGTGTGGAGAGTGTGGGTCATAATGTTGTATTTGAGCTGATATTTTTTCCATGACAAATTGTTCCCAGATTTTACAATGCCATAATGCCAGTGTTGGAGCTGACTTATTTTTCCAATTGAGTGCAATAGCTGTTTTCGCTGCCATCAGTAAAGTGAAGATTAGATCTTTTCTAATTTTAGAAATTGTCGGTTCAGGCCGATAATTCAAGAACAGGACTTTGGGTGTAAAAGGAACACAGTAACCTTAGATTGAGTGTATTTGATTCAGTACATTCACCCAAAATTGTCTAATTTTTGTGCATTGCCACTAGCAGTGTGTGTATGTGTCTACCTCTCTGCAATTTTTCCAACAAAGTCTTGATTGAGAAGACATCATGTGGGAAATTTTAAGTGGTGTATGATACCAGTGGGTTAATATTTTGAACATTTGTATTTTTGTATTAGGCTCTTTTTGTAGAAAAAGCCCAGCAGGAACTCATTAGCATAATAGGCCACACCCAACAGCAGAAACTCATTAGCATATTAGGCCACAGCCCTGACAGCACAGCTCATTAGCATATTAGGCCACACACCCATGTTACCAAAGTGTGGTAATCCAGCCACGCCCACCTTTTACTTCTTATTCTGTTGACCTTGTTTGTGGTCAAAACCCAGGGCTTTCTTTGTAGCAGGAACTCCTTTGCATGTTAGGCCACACACACCCAATGTAGCCAATTCTAATGCGTTTCTGCTGTTGGGTGTGGCCTATTATGCTAATGCGTTCCTGCTGGGCGTGGCCAACTTGGGAGCCAGCCAGAACTCCATTCCTGTGCGTTCCTGCCCAGAAATAGCCCTGCTTCTTCAGATACATAAAAATGGTTAAATTTTGTCCTGTTGCTTCATACCAACATGGCTACCCACCTGAATCTATCTTCACTGATAACTATTTACCTTCAGCTTCACCTTTGCAATGTGATCAGTGTGGTATAATTACTGGGGCCAGTAATGGTGGCCAGTAGGTGGGTTTCTCATATTTACAAATGCCAGTTTGAAGCAGGCTGACTGAAATTAGCTGGGTTCCCTGCCAGCCTCTCTTAACACCAGCACTTAGCTAGAGGTATGCAGACCTTGCGAGCCAAGTACTGCCTGGACAGAGGCATACAGGGCACACCACTTGGCTATGTGTTGGCTGGTAAGCTGCCCTGAGCCTACCTGCCACGGTGGGAAGGGTGGGGTAGAAATGAAATAATAAATAAAAATTAATAAACTGAGCACCCTATTCATTTATCTCAGTGAACATTTGACTGGGGATTGTCAGGCTTCCCTATCTAGCTGAGTGCTGGATCAGGTGAAGCTGGTAGGGAGAAGAGGGCTTCCTCCCAGCTTCACTCAACAAGGAAACTGAGGCATTAGACATACGAAAACCACAGGCAATCTTGCAAACAGTTTTGGGTTTCAGCTTCGTGCAAATATGCCTAAAAAGTACTCCTGATTTGCACCCCTCATATTTCATGATAGAGAGGTTTACTGTGATGCTGTGCTTGATAAGTGTAGTTGGCCCTGAAGAACAATGTCATCTATTCCAGGTTTTGGAGGTCTCAGCATGGCTTCTTGTGCCTTATGAGATCAGAACTGTCCCAAGGGGGGTGGGGTGGATAATGGGAGCCATCGTGCGGGGATGGGGTGGTGTCTGTCTTTGCTCGGAGAGAGAGCTTCTGTCTCATTTTTGGATGTATCCTCTTTTTCATGTATGCTGATAGGTGACATGAGGATTCTAATCTAGGTTAGTAATGGTGCCTGGAAATGCAGCATTGCTTTTTAGTTCAAATCAACCCAATACTAAAATTCAATAAGAAAATAGCACCTTAGCCAATTCATGCTATTGCTATGATGCTCAGCATCTGGTAATGTGGGCTTGGATGCAGCAGAACATAACCATGGGCAGAAGGATTTTTACCTGCACAGTGTGACTTTCCTCTCCTTTCCTGCTGCAGCCCACTAAATGCTGTTCCTGGCAGTCACCCAGTAGCAGCATTTGGGGGACATTTGTGGCTGCAGCAGAAGGGGGAAGCAGAGAAAGTTGAAAATTCTGCCCACCAGGGGGAGGGGGGCATTAATTTTCTGAAGGCAGCAAAATGAAAAGCAAAGAATCTTGAGCCAGTCCTGCTTGAGGTACTCAGAACTAACATTCCTTATATTATTCTGTATAAATTTTAATACCAAAAACTGCAGCTGCTGCTTCTCACAAAAAGTTTGCAGACAGAAAAAGAAGAAGAAGAGATTGGATTTATACCCCTGCCTTTCACTACCAAAGGTGTCTCAGAGCGGCTTACTAACTCCTTTCCCTTCCCCTCCCCACAACAGACACCCTGTGAGGTGGGTGGGGCTGAGAGAGCTCTTGACAGAACTGTCCTTGAGAGAACAGCTCTGACAGAACTACAGCTTGCCCAAGGTCATCCAGCAGCTGCAAGTGAAGGAGTGGGGAATCAAACTCAGTTCTCCCAGATTAGAGTCCACACACTTAACCAGTACACCAAACTGGCTACAGGTACATATGTATCCATAGCACTAGTAAGACAGAGAAGCAGAAAGGACTCTCCTATTACAGGGAGAGAAAACATGCAATTCAGAAAACAGAACGACCATTAGGAAATAGGCAGGTCTCCTTGGTTATCCATTCTTCCTAAGGCTGTATTGCTCTTGTTGTAATCCTGGCTCCAACTGTGCTGTGCCAGTAGCAGGCATGTGGTAGACAGGTGCTAGGCAAACTCCCCACCTCCTTCGAGCACCTGTAATACTCTCACAGTTGTATTCAAGAGCACCTGGCACAGAATACAGGCCAGGTCTCTAATCCATGATGCAAATGTCTGCATTATACTTCTATAACGTTCCCATTTTGGATATCCTGTGTGGTGACTGCCAGGATGTCACCCCACTGTTCTTTATTCCAGTGCTCATTGTGATATTTCTAATAAGAAGTCTGAACTCTCTGCCTCAAAGAATGTAAAGTTCAGTAACACCAGACAGATAACCATGATTCACCACGAGCCCTCGGTCTACCCTGATGTGCAGAGTGAGGCAGTTTAGAGATCACTGTTTTAAAGGCACTGTTAAATGGAGGAGACAAATTAATCCCAGGTGGTAAATTCCCATTTTGGAAACTGATAAATCCACGGTCTTGTAATTTTCTCTTGCCACACATATTATCTTGGGCAACTCTTGAGTGACCAAATGTTTTCAACAGCTGTATTTTGAAACTATGCTTGGCATCATTTGGTAGGATTTTTTTCAAAGAGCTAGTCAATCATTAGTATGAGAGCCAATCAAAGAGCTTAGCTTAATTATCTCAGGGCTGGGCATTCCACAACTAAACTGCTAACAGCTTTCATAAGAGATCAGCAGACTGGCTATGGTATCAGTCCTAAGCATATTTACTTGGGAGTTAGCCCCATTAAGTACAGTGTGACTTGCTTCTAAGTAAGCATGCAAAGGAGCAAGCACATAAGTTTCAGAGACCTTTAGAAAACATTCTATAGTTTACCTGGAAGCAGGACCTACTGAGTTTAGTGAGGTCCACTTACTGTGTGCATCAGAGCACCATTTAAAAGGCATTAAAAATACTGTCCTTTGCTCTTTAAGCTCACAGGAAGTGTTCTGATATTGAGATAGGCAATATCCTAAAGGAATGAAAGAGGATATAGCTTGTTACGCCAATCGCTTTATTTACAGCAGATGGCTAACTAAATTTAACGTGAGTCCTTGCCAAAGTTTACGGAGGTTCTGCCAGCCCCAGAGAGTACCAGTGATGGAGACGAGACTGGTGTTTTTCCAAAACAAATTGTCTTTTTACTGAGCAATATCGAAATCACATACACACAAAATCAGTCTCACTTTCGCATACAATCAAGGTTCCTTTAGAGTTACAGAAAGATATCAAGATAGTTTCTTATTTACTTGGAGGTAGGTAGGTATCGGTTTATACTTGCCTGTTCCTGAAGTCTTGTCTGATGCAATGTAAGATAGGGGGAGAAAGTAATACCTAGGGGTGTTAACTAAATCACAATTGCTAGAACCAGCCAGCAAAGTATGGATCTCTTTGGCTGCAGTCCAAGAGATCTAGGATGGTCAAAGCGTTTTTTGATAGAGAGCTGGACTTTAGGGGTAGAAAAGAAGACAGAGGACGTTGATAAGGGATGTGGCTAGCAAAGACCTAAAGTTTGGTCTTTACTTTTATAGTTGAATCTCCAGGTGGGTGGCACCTTGCCCAAATGTAATCCCACCTACTTCCATCCCATGACCTCCCTCACTGGTGCATGTAGAAAGGGGCAGGTATTCTATGGGTTGGGCAATATTTGAAACTCTACACTCTATCTCATGGAACACCATCTGGCCAGGTGTGAAGTCTCGGCTTCCCGTGCCTTCCTTGATGTGCATATGAATCTTGGCTTTACCAGGAGGACAAGGCACCATCAACAGGAAACGGCAATTCAGATGCAGATCAGGTCCGTGTTCTGCATGACATCTAGTCTCCTCAGCAATGGGGGAATTTCTTCTTTTTCTTCTTCTTGGTTGTTGCATCTCCCCACAATGGCTAACATGTGCTTCTTCTTCCCATAAGGCTTTGAGCTGAATGTGTGCAAACTACATTAACATGAAATGCAGGCAAGTGTTCCCTATGTTAAATCTCTCACAGTAGGTGATGCAAACAGCTTCCTCTAGGCCTATGGTATACAAGTGTGTGCACAGTCCATGTGTTGCATGTGTAAGCAGATATAAAACCATAAATTAGTCCATTTCTCAACAAGCTTCTCTCTAAAACAGTTTTAGGATTGCTTGCTTTAGGATTTTAAAAGTATAGGTACATGTACTGGTGTGTTCAGATGCATGGTAAAAACATGGGGGGAAATTTGCTAAACATACCTCTGTTTTGAAAAAAAGGATGTGTGCTTTATTCTTCTTATGTTATGCTTGCAGTCATAAGAAAGCGGTGTACCTACAAGCATGATGTAAATACAACTCCTTTGCAAAGAAATGCATAGAAAGTAAAATCAAACCAGTTAAGGGTTGTGTCCCCCCCCCCAATTTTAGTAGAGCAGCTATAGTAAAGGTAAAAATTTCCCTTGCTTGAAAGCCAGTTGAATCCAACTCTAAGTATATGGTGCTCATCTCAATTTCCAAACTGAAGAGCCAGTGCTGTCCAAAGACGTTTCCATGGTCATGTGGCCAGCATGACTAGACGCCGAGGCACACAGAATGCTGTTGCCTTCCCACTGAAGTGGTACCTATTTACCTACTTGCAATTTCTTGCTTTTGAACTTCTAGGTTGGCAGGAGCTGGGACCAGAGATGGGAGCTCACTCCGTCATGCGGCACTCAGGTCTCGAACTGCTGAACTACTGACCTTCCAGTCTGCAGTTCAGCATCTTAACCACTTGAGCCACTGCAGCTATAGGGGCCACTAAAAGTACCACATTTTCCCACTCCTCTGAATCTCTTAAAGTATTTGAGAACTCTCAGGGACTGGCATGGCCAGGGTCCGACATACCTGAGGGACCACCTTTCCCCATATATACCCCAGAGAGCACTATGGTTGGGGTCTCAAAATCGACTGACCCTCCCGGGTCCCAAAGATGCCAGGCTCATTACTACTAGGGCCAAGGCCTTCTCAGTGGTGGCTCCATACTGGTGGAATGAGCTCCCAGAAGAGATCAGGGCCCTCTGGGATCTTTTCCAGTTTCACAGGGCCTGAAAGATGGAGCTCTTCCACCAGGCTTTCAACTAAGGAGCCGCCTTCACTACTACCACCAACAATTATAGCTATAGATCCTGGCCCTTAATTTTGACATCTGGCCTGTGCTGTTGCGTGACTTAGGAAGAGCACTGAGCTGAAAAACTGTTTGTATGCACTCTTCAATATGCCATCTTAAGTAATTAATGAAATATTGTGAGTACTTTATGATTTATTTATGATAAATAAATAAATATTTGCAAGAATGGAAAGGTTATGGACTCCTTAACTAACTTTGCTTGACTTAAATGATGGACAGAAGTTTCTTCTTACTAGAAGGTAAGATATTTATTAGCTCCAGCCTGTGGGCCACCTGGAATTTCTTGGCAAGGCTGAATGCTTCAATATGCCATCAGTCTGTCCCTTTTTGAGTCTGTCCCTTTTCCTTGCAAGGATATGGCTTTTTCCTTATATCCCTGCAAGGAAAGAGGGTACTTACTTTTTTAATGAAAGCTGAAAATTCAGAAAACCTGCCTAGCCTATTATTACAATTATATAAGAATATTGTAGTACCAATTTTTTAAAACATTTAAAAAAAACCCAGTGACACAGGGGAAGAAATGGCTGCTACAGGGACAGGGTCAGGGGAAATGGGTCTGTGTGGAAAATCTGAATTTTCCCACCTACACAGCAGCCATTCAGGCTTCATTGCAATTTCCCCCAAAACTTTGGAGCAAAGCAGTTTAGAGAAAGATTGTAGAAAATCCAGGGAACCCCCTAGAAGTACACAAATGCATCATGGTGCTGTGGGGAAACAGAGGAACAAAACAAAACAGTTCTGAAATGCAGGGCAGATAACTTGTGCCGAAGCCATTCCCATCGTCCAGTTTTTAAGGATGCAATCTGATGAATACTTAGGTCTGGCAGTAAACCTATGGAATTCATAGGGACTTACTTCTGAGTAAACATGCATAGGATCAGGTTGCAAATCACACTACTTTGTTACTGGCCTTCCAGACCACTCTGTACTCACAGTGCTAAGGCATATTTCTCTATTAACCCCCTGATCTATTTGCGTTATTGCCTCATTCCAAAGTCTGTCGTCTCTGGATACCTCGGGTGCCAAATAACATTCTTACTTCTTCATTTGTCTAAAATGAGCCTTGCCAAGTAACAGGATTCAAGATGCTGAGCTGACTTCAAAATCCCTTTATCAATCTGCAGATACTGTCCTTTTATACTTGGAAGCCCAGAAGCAACACTGAGACTTTTTCTGTTAGGCTGCTCAGTAGCCAAAACAGAGCAGTGAGGGGATTAAATTTTGTTTTCTTTTGGATTTTTTAAAATAAAAATGTTTACTTTATATATATGTTTTAAATATGTATCATTATAGAGCCCTTGGGACAGAGCAGAATATAAATCAAAATGGATAACTAAATAATAATGAATAACTGTAATCAAACTGTTTTCTCCTCTTAGCAACACTGAGCAACCACAGAGAGAAATGTGGGGGGAAGAGATGACAAGTAGAATCAGTCCCAGGATGCCCTTGGGTAAAATAATTGTGTAGGGCAGATTGGAGCAAGCTGACCAGCTGGAAAACATGGCTGGTACAATCCAGCCCTTTCAGAACCCTCCCGTCAATCGACTGATTCTTATGAACAGCAATTTCACCTCCTAGAATTCCCATGAGTTCTAGAGGTCACTGGAAGGCTGAAGGTCATGGTTAAACAGACCTCAGCTGTAGGGCCTTTAACCATGCTCAGGTTAATTATTTTAGACCCGGCCCCAGGAGTCAAATTATTGCTTACCCAAGGTGTGTGTGAGGAGGTGGGAGAAGCTGGGAATTCTAATGCAAGCATATGAGAAAAGTTAGGGACCAGGGAATGCATAAGCAGTGTGCACATACTGTACTATGTCTTCAGCACTACTGGTGTCCCAAAGTATCATAGAAAGCAATGAGGGAACATGTAATCAGTTAAGCATCCCCATTGCTTTAGATGTTGCTCACATTGTGCACCTGATATTGGTGCTTTCCCCATGGGGACAGCCTTGTGTGGTTTCCCTGTTGCTGCTTCAGCTTCCACATAGGGTTGCCAGCTTCTGGGAGGGAGGATCTCCCCAAATTGCAGCTGGATCTCCCCACATTGCAGCTGGAAACCCCTGGGAAGTGCACAAGTGCACCACATCACTACAGGGATGCAAGAAAAAAAATCCACTTTTCAACTAGGCCTCCCATTTACCTGCACTGGGATGGGCCACAATCTCCTGCCCCCAGGGAGTTGAGGAGTGGGAGAAAAAATGGCCTCCACATAGTGATGCCCTAGGAATTTCCCTTAGTATCTGTGGTAAAGACCACAGAGACTAAAGGACGCAGCCTTGTCTACAGAACTGGTTTTACTCCTGTTTTTTCCTTCTGTGTGCAAAATACAATGTGCTTACAGCAACACCCATTATTCCACCTATGATTACATAACAGGAATAATACCTATCTTCCTTTTGTGTGGATAGTTTCCTAATACTAAGGACCATTCATATATTGCACAGCAATCACAGAATTTATGCTTGAAAGCTACTGAATTTTCACTTTAATAATCCCATAGCCACTCTCAGTTTTTTGGCAAGTGTATCTGTATAGTATAAGCATCTTCAAAGGCTTATTCACTTATTATGTTGATAGGTGTATACTTACAAAATCTTAGGTAGACAAAAAATGTTGGGGTATTAGTCCATCCGAAAGAAATCCAGACAGTACCATAATACATGTAAGATGTATTATGCCATAAAGTCATAACATTGTATGTAGACTTAACAGTTTGGCCAATCTCTCTCTTTTATGCCAGACAAGAAAATGTTGCCAGGCATGAAGACAGCCACAATAAAGCTTTAAAATGGAGGGGTCATTTTGCAGGCTTATAGTGTAATTTTGTACAGTTACTCCAGTCTAAGCTTATAGGTCTCAATGGATTTAGACTGGAGTAACTCTGCATAAGACTGCACAGTCAATCAGGTTGGATTGTACTCAGTGCAATAATCACAGCAAGGCATTCAGTGCCATAGAAGAAATTATTGTCTCCCTTTGACAATATAAAAGCCAAGCTTTATATGACTCTGGCTGCTTCCTCATGAAGGTTTTTCAGCCAGTTTGGTGTAGTGGTTAAGAGCGTGGACTCTAATCTGGGAGATCCAGAGTTTGTTTCCCCACTCCTCCATAGGCTTGCCAAGTCCCCCCTGGGGGCGGGGAAAACCCCGCCCCAGAGGCCCGTTCCCCACCGCTGGCAGGTCGGGCCCTGGGGGGAACCCCACCCCCAAAGTACGTGATGTGCACGTCACCCGGAAGTGACACGAACACTCCGGGCACACTGGGGGCGGGGCCACGGTCATCCGAGGGAAAACTCTATGGTTTTCCCTCGGATGGTCGTGGCCCCGCCCCCAGCGTGACCGGCATGGTCGCGTCACTTCCGGGTGATGTGGTTGTGGCACACGCGCGCACTCCAGGAGGGAGCCGGGAGTCCCCCGCTGCAGCAACAGGTAGGACTTGGCAACCCTACTCCTCCACATGCAGCTGCTGGTGTGACCTTGGGTCAGTCATTAATTCTTTCAGAGCTGTTATCTTAAGGGCAGTTCTCTCAGAGTTCTCTCAGCCCCAGCTACCTCACAGGGCATCTGTTGTGGGGAGGGGAAGGAAAGGAAAAGGGATTGTAAGCCACTCTGAGACTCCTTCGGGTAGTGAAGCGCAGGGTACAAATCCAATCTCTTCTTCTTCAGCACCAAACTGAAGCACTTTTCTTTTTTGGAGCTTCTGCAGAAAATTCTGCTGTAACAGTCTGTTTTGAGGTTTCCCCATCTGTTAGAAGCCAGACCCCCCTCCTGCAGAGGGTGCAGTTTGTACTTAGATAGAAATAAACACCCTTCTCAAATATCACCTGAAAATCATATGTGCCGGGCACTGCCAGGCCTAAAAATGAAAATGACAACCTGGGCATACAAAATGGTTGCTGCCAAGCAAGAGCCCGGGAATGTATTTTTGGAAGGTGAATTGTAGCAGCTGACCCACTAAAAACCTCTCCCTACCCTAAAGATTATCAAGACAAGGGATCTCCAGAAACACTCTGCTGAAAATTGGTACTCGATCTGGCACTTTGAAAACAGGCAGGAAAGTGACAAATCTCGCATCTTCGTTGATAAATCCAAGCAGAGGTAAGATCATGGGTTTCCTAAGAAAGCTTATACCTTGAATAAAACTTTGATGGTCTTAAAGGTGCCACTGGACTCAGACTTTGTTCTGTTGCTTAATATCAACATGGCTACCCACCTGAACCAAGAAAACATGTCACCTCACCATGATATAATCCAGTCCTCGCTTCCCCTCAACCCATTTACCCCAATTTAGTAACATATAACACAGCACCAATATGTTTCCTGTCCTGTAATAAAAGGGTCATCATTCAATATTTATGAATAGAATGCAACTCAGGAAGAGCCATCAAAGGCTCCCCCAAATCCTTATTTTTGGGGCAGTTACTCAGCACAGCCCCAGAAAACAATTTTCCTATAAATATAGCATGCTGATCCATAGCTTTATGTGTTTGTTCTTGGATCCAGTCCTCACACCCCCACTTGCGTGTTGGAGCTTCCTCTGCATGAAATGCTGGCTGTTTCACAGCGGCTTCTGAGGACCTCTATCTTCAAGACTGGTAACTGTATTGCATCCCTGAATTACTTTCCCCTGCTACTCCCTTTTATTTTCCTTTTTAGTTAGGTTGTGTGTTCCCCTTGTGTTTTGTGTGTATGTTTTTCACTTTTATTAGTTTTTTTAAATAAAAAACTTACCAGTTGAGCAGCTCCCTGGTTTATTGTGAGAGTTCTCTAAGGGCAAAATCCTGGTATACATTGGTGGAGATCCCAGTTACTTGGTTCTCACTGCGTCTCCAACCCGGCTAATTTCCCAATTAATTAGGAGACTGCCTATTTGGGTGACAATTGCATAATTGCACATTCCTTGGTTACAGAGATGCCTGGCCATAGTGAAGACAATGGAACCAACATTTATTGAAGCAAACCAGGATCTGAGTGATCATCTGCACGACAAATCCTGATTTTACATACTAACCATGGTTAAAATAAACCATGTTTGATGTCTGAACTAAGCCATAGTGTCTTACCCATTTTATTTATCTCCAGCTTTGCTAATGCAAGGACTATCACAATTTTCTTTACCTCTCTTTGCTTTACAATGGACTTGTGCATTCCAATAAGTAGCAGAGGCAGATGCAAACATCTGCTAAGTTCTACATTTTAAAGGGTGAGTACCCATACTTTTACCCCAATATGCTGTGCTGTGACTTGAAATCTCATTACATCAGGCAAGATCTACTCTAATTAAGCCTGTATAAAAAACCTCCTCTCTTTACTATTTTAAGGCTACAGACTTGAGTAGACTTGGGTTTTTCATCACATCCAGCAATGTCTGTCTTCTTGTGACTTCTTAGTGGTCTGGGCCCTAATAACAGTACTATGCTCCATTTGTGTCCATCTAAAAGAAGTCCATCTAAAACAATCACATGAATTCACAATTACAGGAATTTACCTACCACTTTTAGCTATTTGATTATCAAAATAAAGCCCATCTTATCTGGATTTGGATCTTCTGACATTGCTGAGTGTTCTGGATGTTTTAATGCTTGGAAATGAAATGTCGTGTGGCAACTAAAATAAGGACTAGATCCTGCAGAAAAGCACATGGAAGGCGTTGGCAGAGCAGATCTTCCCCTACCTTCCATTTTTCTTTCCACTGGAAGCCAGCTGTTTGTCCTGAAAATCCTGAGTGTTCGGGGACTTGCTTCAACAGATGCACGATAGGTAGGGCTGCTGATTCTGGACTGGGGGTGAAGCCTGGGGAAGGGAAGGATCCCAGTGGGGTATAACACCCTAGAGTCCACCCACCAAAGCAGCCATTTTCTCCAGGAGAACTGATTTCTGTAGACTGGAAATCATCTGTAATTCTGGGAGATCTCCAGGCCCCACTTGGAGGCTGGCAACACAAGGCCGCAGTAAGAACTGAGCAAAAACACTTTGAGCCGGTGGGAAAGGGAGGAGGCAGCGGCGGCAGTCTTGCCTGGTTCATCCTCCTTACGCTGCAGCACATTTTGTTCAAGAGGGTCCATGACCCTCAGAGTGGATTTCTCTGGGAGAAGCGGCAGGTCGCTGGGGGAAGGTGGAGAAAGATTCCGTGCGCCGACTCCTTCCATGAGCTTTTCCAAAGGATCCAGCCCTATTTACTTTAGGTTTATTTAAATGTAAGTGTCCTTTCTAGTTTGTAAGCAAATGTGTATTTGGAAGTTAAATATTTCATAGATTCCTTGAGAATGTACGTGGTGTGAAGAAGATCCTTGTTCATTTGGATTGCTGACTACCATACTAGGAATACTTTGAGCACTTACTGTAAAGACAGGGTAACTATTTTTTTTTCTCCATTTAAATGTTGCAGAGTATTCAGTTCCTTCTGAGCACCATGCCTCCAGGTTGCATACAGTTTCTCTTTCATCCCACAAATTGCTTCGCTGGAACGGCTCCTATATCTTGGAATCACTTTTATGGGAAAGGGAGGCCCTTTTCTAATATACCAAATGGCTGTCAGTTGCCACCTATACTAGAAATATATTATCTTAAGTTGGTCCTAATGAAAGCATGATGCTATTTTGCTCTTTGGTGGTTGCTTTTTCTAACTGATGAACACAGCTGCCTGAATTTTTTTTATTTGCCCCTTTCCAACTCTCAAAAAAGTTATTGCACGTACTAAACAGGAAGCAAAGGACTAAGGGAGACAGCTGCAGCTTTCTGTCTCCCTTTTCCTTGTCCAGATTAGGAGACATCCTGACATCTTATTTGGCATCTTGAGCCTGTAAGTTTGCTGCCTGCCTCAAAGAGACTGATCCTATTGAAGACGATGAAAGCTCAAATGCGGTTTTCTTCCAGAGAAAATTGGAGTGAAACACGGAATGAAGAGACAGGCCTCTTTAGGCCAGTTTACATGATCTAAAAGTCCTTGTGTCCCCTTTGTGGATGGTTGTCAGACATGGAAGTTTCATGCTCATGATCCCAAGCATACAGGATCACAATGCAGATGGGGACCACGGCATGCAGCAAAAGGGGGTTTAAGTCTCCTCTGTCAGAATGCCACAGTCCTGATCTGAATTGGTCCACACACATCTGGGAATCAAATTGTGAGCATGCAACTGTGAGCGTACATCTGACTGAAAATCCTTGTGGTGGCCGCACAGGTGACCCAAGATCTTTGTAACGTTTAAATCAGTCCTCTGCTCTTAACTCTGCCATTGACTTTAGGCAATGTAGGAGGAGATTCAGAGGATTCTTAAAATGTGTTTACTTTGTTTCACAATATTTTAGTGGGATTATTTATTCACTTGAAATTTAGCAGACACCTTCTCACTAAAGTATCCATCATCACTTCACCTATCTTTTCCAGTGGCTACATAAAGCAGATCATTGCTATCCCCATTTTACAAACAGGGAAACTGAGGTTAAGAAACAATATGACTTGCCCAAGGCAGTCTGTGATTAAGCTAAGATACTGACAAACAGTAGAGAATTCTGAGAGAAAAGGAGTTTTAAACTGAACGTACAAGATGAAGTGCTGAAGAAATCGAGTAGATCTATAATCTGCATGGCAGCGGCTCTCAAACTGTGTGTCAAGAATCAAAAGTAGGTCATAAGCAGGTGGGTCAGAAGGCCAGGAAGGAGGAGGAGGAACAGGTAAGCTGGGAGACAAGGCTCGGTGACAAATTTGTGTATGCCTCTGCATAATGCATGAAACTACCATGAAATACAGCCTGTTACTCACTGATGCTATTTATATGTCTAATAGCCATAGGTGGGCCCCATGTGGATCATAAAGTCTTCATAACAGGGCTAGAAAATGAAATTTTAAAAAACTTGGAGGGATAAAAACCACCAAAACGGTAGAAGCAATGTCTGCACAGGCAGCACCTTGGGTTGTTGGAGCAACACAAGGCGCTGAGTGAAAATGTGGTGGTGGTGACAGCCACTGGGAACAGTATAAAAAGGGCTAGCCCTGGTTTGCTTCTGTGTATGCCCCTGCATCCCCCCACATTTGGTTATGCCAGCAGATGGAGAAGCAGGAGGTGAAAGGGAAGACTGGGGGATGAGTGGCTGGGCAGGAAGGAAAAAGCAAGTCACTTGAGCTCCCCTCTTGTTTATTTTATGAATACCAGCAATGTAAAATAGACATTAGGGACTGGGAAAGTAACAGAGTTTCTTTACTTTTCAGGACTTACTTCAACAGTTTGAGAATTGCTGCTAAGGGAAGTAGATGCTGCTAAGGGAAGTAGCCATCAGCCATTCTACTGATGTAACCGGGTTTGGGTAGGTAGGCCATGTTGGGATCTGCAAAACTGATGAATTACAGAGCTGGCATGACAAATGTCTATGGTTGTTGACTCCCTACACAGACCCACCAGATTTAGCCCATTTCCTGCCAGAACCTATGCAACTTCAGCCAGTGGTCTGTCAAATTCCATCCTAGATGCCTCCTTTGGCCGTCACTAATAGGTCAGTAATTTTTGAAGTCCCAGCTTGGCAGCTCTCCATAAAAAGATTAACTGGTAATAGATATAGGTAGCATCATATGCACAGACTGGAAGTGACCATCAGGATGGTTCCTTATTGAGAAGGACTGAGAAATGGAATGGGTAACATTGAAAAAGTGCAGATTTCTTTGTACTAAAGGTTTTAGGAAGACACTGGGTAAACACTGATTAGGGATGATTAAATCTCAGGATTCTTTTTCCCAAAACGCCAGAAGTTGGGCAAAAAGCCTTTTCCTGGCTCAGTGTTTCTATGACACTTTCAATAATGAAATCTTAACGAAGATGGAAAGTGCAAGAGGAGCACAGGGCAGGATGTCTGAATATATATGATTTTATCTCTGGTTCAAAGTCTTTGGTGCTTTGAGAGACAGGAGGTCCAGATTGCTCTGCCGTGGGTCTTGCAGCTAATTGCCTGTGATATGAGGAACTATGATGACATACAACAACAGAATCAGCTGAAGGAATTCAAGCAAGGCCAGCTTAAGTAGTGCAGAGGCCCTAAATTATTTCAATTGTAATGGATCCCAAAGCATTACCAAAGAAATGGTGACTTAGTAATTTTTAGGCTTTTTTTAAAATTAAGAGGCCTCTCAAAAGCTGAAGTCCTAAACTATAGTTCGTGCATAGGCCCAAAACTGAATGCAGAGGTACCATTTAGGGATTCAGAAGAAATTGCAGAAGCACTGTACAAGGAAAAGAGAAAGATAAGTAGAGGTCTAGCGGGTAAGATATATAAAAAAATGACTACTAATGAGGAGTCAATAATTAAAAGTATGCAGGAGAAATGGTATAAAGAAGGACTGACCTCAGAAACAACTTTAAAAAAATTAATGACGGGGGTCAAAAAGATTAAATTCGATAAATTTAGAGAAATTGAGCTGAAGTGTTTTACTAAATGGTATCGGACGCCAGCTCAACTAGCCAATATGATATCTGGGATGAGTTCGAACTGTTGGCCCTGTAACCAGGCAAAAGGTTGGTACTCGCATATGTGGTGGGAATGTGCCAAAGTTCAGGATTTATGGAAGAAAATATTGGATAGGATAAAAGACAAGATAGGTGTATTAATACTAATAGGTACTAATTTAATGACATTAGGTATCTTGAAGAGTGAGACAGTAGAAAGTAAATACCAAGAGGTACTTAAGGCAATGATATTAGCTGGGAAAGCCGTTATAGTATTAGGATGGAAAGATAAGAATAAGTGTACCATGGAGAATTGGAATAACTATCTTTTTGAATATATCCAATCAGATATCGTAGCCTTGATGATGAAGGAGAAAACCTGGGAGGAAAAGAAGAGACGGATAAGAGAAAAGTGGTCGCCCTACTTCGATTGGATCAAGGAGGATGAAGCCAAGAAGGACATTCATTGGAAACTTTGGACTTTGTGCCCGTGGCTGAAGCAATGATGGAAGAAGAAAGGGGGGGGGAGGACTGAGGGAAGGGAGGGGGGAATGGGGGAAGGAAAAAATTGTATAATGACGAAAAGGTTGAGTGTAAGACAGTTGGTTAAAATAAAAAGCAATTTTTTTAAAAAGGTACTGTTTAGGGATGGGAGCCAACTTGCTGGTATCTTTTCACTCACTAGTTCAGTTATCATTATACACAATTAAACAGTCATCTGAATGAGACTATTTAATTGTACTGGTAATATATATAAGACTATTTAGGTTGCAATCTTATGCATACTTGCTTGACAGTAAATCTTACTGAACCCAAAAGGACTTATTTTAAAGTAAATATACATAGGACAAAGGTAAAAAAGCACAAGTCTTTCCCAAAAATGTGGTTTACATGAGCTGATAATATTCCTAATGATTTTGTGGTACAAAAAACAAAAGAAAGGGAACTATCACAACAAATGCTATTGAAAATATACTGTCATTTTGCATTCTGCACTCATAGACCTTGCTATATGTATTGTCCTATCCAACAAAATCTAAAATGGTTCCTGGAGGACTATTGAGTTCACAGAGAAGAAAATGCAGGAGTACTAGAGGCTTTTAGTAAACCACCTGTCATCAGCCCAATCGGAAGCCATCTCCAACTGAAGCCTTAACAGTCCCAAATCTAAGAAGTCCCCCCCCCCTCCAATGTATCTGCAGCCATCCTCCCTCAGGTTGGTTTTCTTCATTCAAACATCTGGATGCTGGGTTTTCCTGTTAGAACAAAGTTTGAGTCCAGTGGCACATTTAAGACCAACAAGTTTAATTCTGAGTATAAGCTCTCGTGTGGATGCACTCTTCATCAGCACATCCTCCTCCTCCTGTTTTTTCATTCCTTTCTTTATTAAACGTGTGCAGCAGCAATGGTCCTCCTGCATTCTGAACTGCAATTATTTTGCCTGAATCAATTAATTAGACCCATAGGACAATGCAGAAGCATTGCTAGTTACTATAAGCCTGGGGCTAGGGACAGACTCCTGGAATTGCCACACCAAGTATCACCCACTGTGACTGTCCGTGGCCACCAAACTAATCACATTGTTATGCACAGTCTCATGTGAGTTAAATAAAAAGAAATCACCCACTTGGAAGGAGCTGGTATTCTGTGCAAAGCAAAGCAAAGTGCTGGAGCTTATTAATGCTGCTGATGTGCCTGTAGCCCTCAGGGAATGTGGACAGCGAGAGAAGATGGATGTGTCTGGCGCACTTTGGAGACAAGTTGCTCTTAGGGGAGGAAGAATGCTGCAGAGCAAAGCTGCCTGCCCCCTAAGCTTGAGAGCCTGTAGCCCGCACATTGTGTCCTGAGCCAGGGAGGTGTATTGCGGGTTGGCAGGCTGCAACATGTTGTGCTGTTTAGGGAGGAAACTTGCACAATGTTTTACCTGCTCATTATTTGTGACTCACCTGTGACTCTGCCTTCCGCTTCCAGACTTGGATGCTTCAAAAGAATGTGGGTGAAGAGGAAATCTACCACTCTCTTTAATTGGAAAGTGATGCTGTCATGCAATCCAAAGTCAGGGAAGGTGGGAGGTAGGGAAGCCGTGGCTTGGTCTGTGACTGCAGGAAGGGGTGGAGAAAGTAATAGATCTGATTCACCAGCATTTAAAAACTTAACAGGGTGATGAACAAGGCACCTGACAGTCATGTGTGTAGGCTCTGTGGGGGAAAGAATGCAAAAGGGAGGAAGGGAGGAAGGGAGGGAGGAAGGGAGGAAGGGAGGGAGGGAGGGAGGGAGGCATGGCTGCCTCTCTGCTTACATTTGTGCTTGAAGAAGTAAAGCCATCTACCATGTGTTTACTATGTGACCTTAGGCAAGTCCCTTCAGGTCAGGTTTAGGGATATTCATCTAAAAAAATCTGGCATTTTTTTAAATTCACATTTCGGGAAGGGCATCAATACTGGTATTCCGTGTTATTCAGGTCCCTAATATTGTTTCAGTATTTGGGTTCAGAGTATTTTTAGGCATTCCAAACTTTTCTCATGTCCATTATTCCCTATGGACAGTCTTTCTGGGGAACTGGAGTGGCCATTTCAAGCAAATTACACCAAAATTGCAGGGAACCTAGTCCTGCCTGTCACTAAAGACACCCAAAGTGTTAACTAGACTGGATCAAGGTGTCCAATTCTGTGGTTCCCTGAACAAGGTGTCCCCAGCCTAACCCTACATCTTCATTGTTTCCTATGGAGGGAAAATAAACCAGTAATCAAATATACAGCAGCAACCAGCCACTAGCCAACAGCCTCCCAATGCAAACAGAACCAACAAGCCCAATATAACCAACATCAAACCAGAGAATCCCAGCAGAAGCACTGCCCATGTGTGTCAAGCTCAACAGAACCAATGTCAAACTAGAGAATCCCAGCAGAACCACAGACAGTTGTATCAAGCCCAATGTAATCAATGTCAAACCAAGGTAGGAAAACTGAATGCCCATTGGCACTGCACTGTATTGGGAACTACAGCAGCAACTGAGTAACTACACATGCCTGTCCTTGTGTGGAAAATATCTTCATATGAAGTTTTTATTTTTATTTTATTAGATGTATATACCGCCATCCCCAATAGGCTCAGGGTGGTGTACAACAGTTAAATATACAATTAAAACAATATTAAAATGACAATTTACCCAAGGAATCATAAAAGACCGTATAATTATAAAAGTTGTCAGATGACTAGTCAGAAAAGGCCTGATGGATAATTGGCCTGGAAAAATTTGGCTAAAAAACTTAGGGCCAGAAAAGCTGGAGGGAGAGAGAGGAGGGGGACGTCCGCTGCCTCAACCAAATGCCTGGTGGAAGAGCTCCGTCTTGCAGGCCCTGCAGAACTGCAATAAGTCCTGCAGGGCCCTGATCTCACACAGGAGCTCATTCCACCAGGCAGGGGCCAGGGCTGAAAAAGCCATGGCCCTGGTCAAGGCTAGCCGGACGTCCCTGGGGCTGGGAACCACTAACAGATGTTGATTTGTGGACCTCAGTACCCTCTGGGGTTCATATGGGGAGAGGTGGTCCCGTAGGTATGCTGGCCCCTGGCTGTATAGTCATCTGACAACACAAGTTGGTTTTTAAAGGCGCACAAGACCTCTGGGTTTTTTTGCTTCAGCAAACTAATACTTTTGTGATTTGTTTTAAAGGGTGCGGGTGTGTGACATTGATTCCTGACACTGATAACACTACAAAAATTCCTGTTATCATGGCAGCTGGCAAAATTTTGTGGCAATAAATCCATATCCCCTCACCTGAAAACAAGGGTCTTCACGAAATACCAGAATCTACACATAATATGAGCTTGATTACATGAAAACACCAAGACAACACCAAATGTTGAAACTTTCCCCACAAAGAGTTCACCCCACGATATTTATCTGGCATGGTGTGCCTGGGTTCTTCATATGATGGGATGAAACCTAACTGATGCATGTGAGTGCCATGAATCTTCCACTGAAAGAGAGTCCTGTAGCCTACATTAACTGGAGAGTTCAAACTCATGGCTATATTTTTATTAACTGACTTCTTAAAGGAAATTCCTGTTTTCTGACATTCATTGTATAGGGAAATGGTACAACTGAGACAAATTAAATACATAAAGGTAACAAGGTTTAAAGGGATCACAAAGTAGGCAATACAACATTCTTAAGTGACTACATCTGCCATTAAAATCCCTGAGTCGGGAGTTTGGAGGGGAGATGGGAACACACCCTGGGCTACAGCCTTGTAAACCTGCTACAGTAGTAGTAACAATAAATAATAATAGGAACAATACTTCTGCTTGAGGAGTGTCTGTGGGTGCTTAATTATCATGCACCTATTGCTATTTGTCCCTGATCATGCCTGCTGCCTAAGACAGAAGCTCAGGGAGAGCATCCACTCCCTCCAACTCTTTCTGTCTTGCAGATACACTGGGGCTATTTTTCCTTGGGTGTACCAGTGGTTGTAGTATCATGAATTCATATTTCATACTTATCTTTACCAGCCAATAATTTCTATACTGCCTCTCCTTCTGGGGCACTTGTTAACATTGCAGTGATTTTTTGAAATGAGTGAGATGTTATAGAGCATACAGAATGCATGTGTGTGTGGAATCTAAAGCATGTTTTCAGAATGGCAGTGAAATATGTCCTTTGAAGTTAATCTTTCCAAACTTCTTTGGTGAGGAATGCAGCTAGATTCCAAAAAGGAGTCTTCCTCATGACTGAGCCTTTGTTTACTTCATGTGAAACAAGAGTATCTTGTCTTCCTCTGTCAAATGTTACAGGTTACATATAGGAAATGATTGCAACATGGGGCAAACTCCAACAGATTACAGTGACACTGGGAATTACTTCAGTAAAGCTCACCTGTCACAACATCACCTGTTATTCTCTGTAAGGTTGCCACCTTTTCTTCTGGCATAGTTCCTGCACTCTCTCTCTTGGCAGCTGCCCGATTGGCACAAACGCAAGAAGTGCAGAGTACCTCATTGCAACCACGGAATGTGATGCCTGGTGAATTTCTGTCTCCCATGCCAAGGAAGCCCGGGGGGGGGGGCATACCAGCCCTGACCAATTTCACACGTGCCACTGAATGTGGCTTTTGGCCCTTTTTTCATTGTGCAAGTGTGAAAACAAAAAGGCATTTCTAAGTGTGCTTGCACCGGGGTTCTGAAATGACTGATGGCTAAGCAGGAAAGCTGAATCTGACACCATATTGTGTATCACAATGCACATGGGATTTTGGTCTCACTCTCCATGATCATGGCTGTTCTTTATGGCCTTCCCTGAATGGGAAAGTCAGCCATAGGACCATGGAGATTGACAAAGAGCTATTCTGTGGGAACATTAATTGTTCTCTCACATTCAGCAGTGTGCATGTTTACATCATCAGTTATCCTGGGATAACAAACACCTTACTAATTACAACCTCTGGTTTTGTAAACATGTCCCAAGGGTAGAGACTGAAATGAGCCATCAAGTCACCAGGCTGGCAAAATCTGGGGCTCTCCACTCACCCAGATCATGAATACAGTGTTTCTCTCAAAGCAGCCACCCTTAGATAATCATCTCTGATTGTGTAAGCAAGATTGTGTCAGTCTTAAGCATCTGTAAGCATGGCTCAGATACCAGCCACTTCCTGAAAAAGTACATCACAAGGGGCTCTGATAGCTGCGGAGGTCAAGTTTACCTCACATCAAAAGTATTATAGCACAGTGGTGGCCTGTCCACTAGGTGGCCCTATGCAAGTGCCTAGGGTGCCAGAGGTGGAGGGGTGCCAACCAGCCCAGCCACCCCTTTCCAGCTACCTCTAGCATCAGGGTCTGCCCCAGGAGGTGCCCTGGATGGCCCATGGGGGACTGGCAGGGAGCATGCTCCCTCCTAGTTCTGACGAAGGACAGGGTGAGCCTAGTGGCCTGGCACTCTTTCTCCTTTCCTCTGCTGTGCCTTGCCTGACCATGGAGGAGGCAAGAAGGCAGGGACTGTCTTTCTGCCTCCCTGCAGCGCAGATGGTCAGCTTGGGTGCCCTAGCCTAGGGTGTCAAAATCCTCAGGCCAGCCTGCTATAGTATTCACATAAGGCTACCCTGAGTGCCTCTTTCACTGGGTAACAAAGACCTAGTATAGACTTAGGTAAAGTGAAATACAACCATGGTAAGAAGTATTTAATGCAAAAGTCAAAAAGCCAGCAGGACCACCCAAGGTTCAACACCATCTCTTCAAACTGAGTGAGTAGGCAACAGTGCAGCAAATGAGGTTCAGTGTAGTTTAAAGCACTGCATATCGGGGCAAAAATCATTACTTGGTAGTATATTATGATAGGTTTTGAACTGGGAAATTAGACCTGGGGTCACAGTGGGCAGCTCCAAGATAATAGCAATTCAGTATGCAACATCAGTGAAAGAAGCAAATTCCATGTTAGGAATTGCTAGGAAAGGGATTGATATCAAAATGGCTATTATCATAGTGTCCTTGTAATACAGATCTGTGGTGCAGCTGCATGAGGAATACTATGTGTAGTTCTGGTCACCCCATTTCAGAAAGGATATTGCTAGGGTTGCCAGGTCTGGGTTGGAAAATACCTGGAGACTTTGGGGGTGGAGCCAGGAGAAGGTGGTGTTTGGGGAGGGGAGGGGCCTCAGCATGGTACAAAGCCATAGAGTCCACCCTCAAAGCAGCCATTTTCTCCAGGGGAGCTGATCTCTGTCAGCTGGAGATCAGTTGTGAAAGCGGGAGATCCCCAGGCCCCACCTGGAGGCTGGCAACCCTAGATATTGCAAAGCTGAGAAAGGTGCAGAAAAGAGCAACCGAAGGGGCCAAAATGTTGGAGCACTTCCCCTATGAGAAAAGGCTGGCTTTCTTCTTGTCAGGCTCCTGGGCCTTTAGTGCCTGCCTAACAGTAGGGGACACTTTCCCCCTTACCCCACCCACACCCTGCAAGTTTAAGTCTTCCACTAATTCTTAAAGCTCTATCAGGGGGAAAAGTCTGTAGCAGTAGATGGGTAAAATGGAGGACTGGACTCTAAGATGGGTTGGGAACTGGTGGGAAAACCACACCCAAAGACTAATTGTCAATGACTTTTCATCTGATTGGAGGGTGCCACAGGCAGGGTTCGGGGAGCAGTACTTTTCTATATTTTTATAAATTTTCTGCATGAAGGGATAGAGGGACTACTCATTAAATTTGCAGATGATGCCAAATTGGGAGGAGTAGCAAACACCCTGGAAGATCTAGAATGCAATGAGATCTGGAAAAGCAGAAAAGTATGCAGATGTGAATAAGATGTAATTCAATAAGGATAAGTGCAAGAGTTTTACATGTGGGTAACAAAGATGAGAAGCATGGATACTAGATGGGCGACATGCTTCTGGGTAGCAGTGTGCGTGAACAAGATCTTGGGGTGCAGATGGACTGTATGCTAAATATGAGCAGTCAGTGTGATGCAGAGCAAAAAAGGCTAATGCGCTCTTGGGGTGTATCAGCAGAGGCATAACATCCAAATCACAAGATGTCATAGTTCCACTGTATACTGCATTGGTCAGGTTGCATGGGGAGTGCTGTGTGCAGTTCTGGGGGCCTTATTTCTGAAAGGATAATGGGTTTAAATTACAGACAGAAGGATACTGGCTGAATATTAGGAAAAACTTTTTTACAGTAAGAGTAATTCAGCACTGAGCTCCCCCTCACTGGCAGTCTTTAAGCAGCGGCTGGACAAACACTTGTTGTCAGGGATGCTCTAGGCTGATCCTGCATTGAGAAGGGGGTTGAACTAGATGGCCTGCGTGGCCCCTTCCAACTCTGTGATTCTGTGATTGTTTGCTCATTTCTGTAATCCCAGACCAAGTACATTCCTACTGGATGTCTTGTGCTGTCTGATTGAATTGCTTTCTATATTTTGTAATCTATCTTGAATCTCAGTGAGAAAGGTGGGCTCTAAATGAAATGAAGTAAGAAGAAGAAGAAGAGGAGATTGGATTTATACCCCTCCCTTCACTACCCAAGAGAGTCTCAGAGCGGCTTACAAACTCCTTTCCCTTCCCCTCCCCACAACAGACACCCTGTGAGGTGGGTGGGGCTGAGAGAACTCTGAGACAAACTGCTCTTTTTCAAGGACAGCTGTGCCAGAGCTTGTGACCGACCCAAGGTCACATCAGCAGGTGCAAGTGGAGGAGTGGGGAATCAAACCCGGTTCTCCCAGATTAGAGTCCGCACACTTAACCACTACACCAAACTGGCTCTTACCCAGACTGAGGCCAAAGGTCTGTAACAAAAATATTCCACATTTGGAGTACAGGAAGAATGAAATTTGCAGCAAAGTAAGCATAATATTTACACTTATGCAAATGTACTGTTTGCATAACTGATTTCACAAAATTTGGGTTTCTGGTTGCAGAATGCAATTTTTTTACTACAGAATTCCATCCTTATGATAGCACCCTGGCTTCTACCATCTAGCACAATGCTAGTTTAGCAGACACGCCTTTGGGCCTTATAGTACACACTGCAGAAGGGGTTAATTACCAGTTGGTGCTCATAGGGTCAAATTACGCATCTATTATATCCCCCAACACAACTTTGAAGTCCTAAGAAACAGCTATATACAGGCCCCAGTCACACAGGCAGGAAAATGCGGGGGGGAAGCATGGCTGTTTGCCCCGGAGCAAAATAACGCACGGTTGCACGATCAGACGTCCAATTGAGGTCCCTTCCAGGTCCCGTGGTTAGGGGGGAGGTGCCAATCACAGGACAATCCTGCGGCATGGCAAAGAAGCGGCCTCTCTAGCAAAAGGCTTTGCGAGTTTAACCCCTTCCAGGGCTGCAGAGGAATGCAAACTGTGTCCTCCGTCTGGTCCCCTCCAGGAGGAGCTTCAGCCGGGCCGCCCTCCCACCACGCCCCCCTGCACCTCCCCCTCTGCCGCCCGGTGCAGAGAGTTCCTCTCAAGCAGGCCGAGCCAGGGTTGGGGGGGTACGGAAAAGAGGAGGGGGCTGTGGAAGTGTGCGCATGCGGCGTTGGGTGCTTGTGCGCATCCCGTGGAGACTTGGAAGCATTGGGATGTTAAAAATAACTTGATTTGCTTTGTAAACTACTAGAATAAGTTAAGAGGGAACAGTATGGATATATTAAGACAATAATAGATTATAAGTTACCTATAGTTGTGTGATAACATAATGGAAGTACATATTGACTATGGATATGAACAGGTGGTTGGAGCGCTGTGGGAAGCCTATAAAAGGGAGGGGGGAGAAAGCTGAAAAGGATATAGACTGACGTGGACATAACTGAAATGTATATTATCCAAATAAAAATTATGTTAACAAAAAAACCCCAAAACCCAACCTTTTTGCGACGGGACATGGGTGGGCACCGGATGCCATGACCTACCACCGGAAATGCGATCAGGCGCCCTCCCTTGCCCCGCGGTTTCCGGAAACTAGTACCTCGGAGGTACTAGTTTTTTACCCGCATCTTCGGTGTGAAGCCTTGGGTTCGCCACGAA
>NW_015171521.1:697969-699081 GCF_001447785.1 Gekko japonicus
AAACCCAACCTTTTTGCGACGGGACATGGGTGGGCACCGGATGCCATGACCTACCACCGGAAATGCGATCAGGCGCCCTCCCTTGCCCCGCGGTTTCCGGAAACTAGTACCTCGGAGGTACTAGTTTTTTACCCCGCATCTTTGGTGGGAAGCCTCGGGTTCGCCACGGGAGCCTTACGCTTCCCAGATGTGGCGCTGTGATCGCACCCAGAAAATCCGCCTATCTTCCGTCTCTGTAGCATGGCTAATGCTCTGTGTGACTGCAGCCACAGAGGGGAAATTCAGATTACTGTCATATTACTGGAGGAGGTTTTTAAAAAATCATTTCCCATGCCGTTTATTTCAAGTGGCTGTTACCTCCAGTATGCGGGGGGGGGGGGGTGCCTCCCCCCCCCCGGAAGGGCTAATAGCTAGGGTTGCCAACTCTGGGTTGGGGGTGGAGCCTGGGGAGATCAGAGTTTGGGGAGGGGAGGGACCTCAGCAGGGTAGAGTGCCATAGACAACACAGTCCTCCAACACAGCCATTTTCTCCAGGGGAATTGATCTCTGAAGCCTGGATATCAGTTATAATTCCAGGAGATTTCCAGTCCCCACCAAAGTTTGCGGACCATACTAATAGTAGCTCAGAGGCTTTTTTCTAAAAGGAACAATGGTGAAGAGGGAACCCTACCAAGCCGTAAAGTCAGTGACTTTTAAAATACATGCTGGGAGATCCAGTAACAGATCTCCTGTGCCATATGTAGTTTGACCCTGTAAATCCCCAACAAGAAACAGCTCAGCACTCTCCATGCAGCGGTTTGTTAAGGCCGCGTATCTGAAATTAAAAAAAATATTAATCTGCATGAAGAACCTGCCAGTTAACATACAGAACAGCATAACCTTTTTCAATAAGCCTAAGTCTTCACACCCAGCTGAAATGAAGCCACTGGACATGAAGCTGTATTTGCCTACATTCAGGGCTTTTTTGTAGAAAAAGCCCAGCAGGAGCCCATTAGCATAATAGGCTACACCTCTGACAGTGCAGTTCATTTGCATATTAGGCCACACCCCCATGCCTTTCCTTGGCTTGCCCGGGTGCCCTGTGGCTGTTGGGGGGCCCGGCAAGCCCGCCC
>NW_015171521.1:699550-734239 GCF_001447785.1 Gekko japonicus
AACTCTTTTCCTGTGCATTGCTGCCCCAAAATAGCCCTGCCTACATTCATGAGTTATTCTTGTGCCTCATCTCTCTGTCTCTCATTTGTTAAAACTGTTGGGTCTTCCTTCATTACCCTTCTCTCTCTGCTCTGAATACATGAAACTGCCTCATATGGAGTCAGACCATTGGTCTATTAGGGCCAGTACTGGCTAATCCGCTTGGCAGCAGTTCTCCAGGGTCTGGGTAGAGGCCTTTCATATTACCTGATCCCTTTTTAACTGGAGATGGGAAGGGGGGAATTGAGCCTAAGGCCTTTGTGTGGAAAGCAATAGTTGTTCCATTGAACGACCTCCTCACCCTACTCCTGAAGAAATTTAAATTGAAAGCTTCATGGGAAGATACGTCGTTCTTTGCTGTGTTACTCTTTGTGTATGTTGATGGCAGAATACCAAATAATTTATTTATTTATTTATTTATTTATTCATCTTTCAACTTTCTACCCCGCTCGAACCCCCAGGGGGTCTCTGAGCGGCTTACAGTTAATCGATTATCCCTACCTATGGCCACATATGCTGGGGATGGGGACTGCCCTACCAGCACCCTGTGGAGGTTTTTTTGTAGATCTTCTTCCTCCCGGTCAGCTTGTTGACTCGGCTTTTTCCAGCTTCCGGCTCTCACTTCCTCCTTCTCCTTGCGGTCTTCCGGTGGTGGATCGGCAGGCCCCTCTGGCGCGCAGGTACGCTCCGGCGCGGCTCCGGCTCCGTCCGCTTAGGCACCGCCGCGCCTGCGCCTTCCACGGACCTCGCGTCTCCTGGCTCCGCCTCTCTGCTGCGTCCGGTCCGCCGTGGATGTTGCACTCGGTCGCCATCTTTTTGCCACTGCCTCTCTGCCGTTCACCGCTCGCCACCGACACTCCACAAACCCCCTCGACGGGGGAGGGTGCTCCCTACCATCTAAGGTAGGTACCCAATTTATCTACTCGCAGTTTTTGATGTTAATTCGTGCTTTCGAACCGCTGGGTTAGCGGGAGCTGGGACAGGGGCCAGGTGCTCATTCTGGCCGCGGTGCTACAGCTGTTCGTAGATGTTACTGACAGGCGTTTAGCCACCTGCGCCACCGCAGTAGGATGCCATCCTAGAACATGTAGAAGATTCTCTAATGACCTTTGAAAGGAGACTTTTATGCTCCCACTTGATTGACAGTAAGCCCTTGGTAGTGCAGCACATAAAAGAGATTGCATTCGGTCATGCATGCATGCATGCTGATGTGTAAACTTTGCACATGACCCAGTGATAAGGAAAGTATGGACTTCACCACTTCAGCCTGTAGAGCAGGGGTAAGGGCTTTTCAGTGACCATGTAACATTGACCCTTAGAACTGCCTGAGTGTTAGCCTGGCTTCTCCCACCCACCATCCCAGCAGCTGAGCTGGGTACAAGTTGTACAGCTAGCCTCTAGAGCTATAATTACCCTTCTGGTGCCGTAATAATCAACCACAATATGTTCCTAGTGCTATGTGTAATCAAAGGCAAGCTTGCTATGTGACTGAAGAGTTGGGCAATGCCCAAGGAAGGGGGGAAAAAATCTTAACTCCCCCCCCTCCTCTTCAAAGACCACTATTTTTGCTGTCTGTTGTGAAAGAGGCTTATCAGAGATGTAGTGTAATACTAAGAACACACAGCTTCCAGGAAAGGAAGGAAGCAAGCAGTTGGGTCACCCACACTCTTCTACCACCCTTTCCCAGCAAACAAGCAGAGCACACTGATAACAAGGCCAGCAGCAGGCACTGCAGAGGAATGTGTGTCAATAGGGGAAATATGTGACCCAGCATGGGATACTGAAGCTTTAGTATTTTTTTTAATACTAATACTTTCTCTCCAGCAGGGGCTGACTGGATACATGCGTGCTATTAGCAAAGGCAAACACAGGGGAAGCCAAAGAGGGAATGATGGCGGAGCTCAAGGGTTACTTCTGTGAGATGAAGGAATGAGAGGAGAAGATCAGCCCTTCTTTTCCCTGACAATGAGTGGGAACCTGAACAGGAGTATTTCAATTTGGTCTGATTCTCCATTCTTCTAGCCTAGTGTGATTCTGTTGTTTCCCCATACCTGCTGGAATGCTTTTGTTATGCATGCTTTATCCATTCTACAGCCCAGTTGTTCGAACAGACTGGATAGGATGCAAAGAAAGTTAGGGGTGCCTGTTGTCCACTGAAGTCAGTCAGACTTTAAAGTACTGAACTATATACTTAAGTAGATTCAGGTGGGTAGCTGAGTTGGTCTGAAGCAACAGAACAGAGTTTGAGTCCAGTGGCACCTCTAAGACCAACAAAGTTTTATTCAAGGTATAAGCTTTCGTGTGCACGCATGTATCTGAAGAAGTGTGCATGCACACAAAAGCTTATACCCAGAATTAACCTTTGCTGGTCTTAAAGGTGCCACTGGACTCAAACTTTGTTCTATATACTTAAGTAGTATTGATTTTAATGGGATTTAGGCGTTCCTAATGTCCTTCAGATTGTTCCCTTTGAAGGCCAAGGCAACAGCCTACCTGTTTCAGCAAAGACTGGGTGTGTTGGCATTCAGATTGCAATCTCAGTTTGAAGGTACCTCTGCAGTGAAACTTCCTATACTTTGGGTTTTGGTTCTATGAATCCAAACTGGACATGCAGGAAGCAGCACCATGTCCTTCCAAAAGATGACATTGTTTTGACTTTGCTTTATGGTTGGAATGTTGCTGCTAACTCTTTTAATTTATTATTTGATTGTGGATTATTATCGATTATTGGACTGTATTATCTTGTTTGATTTTGTATTTGCTGCCCTGGGGGACTGGAAGATTTTGAAGGTGCATAGAAGTCTCTAAAATAAATGATTTGGGTAACAAAGGTCCTGTCCATACGAGGCCTTTTGGGCTGGGAGGGGGACGGAACAGGGGCGGAGCAAACGGGCACGATCCCATGGCAACATCTGGGAATCGTTGCCTGCCCGTCCCTGTTCCGTCCCAAATGCCGATACCACGCAGCAAAAAAGTACCACCTTCCTTGGTGGTTGTATCCCTTGGAGCGGCTCAAGGTGGGCCATGGGATCGGCCGGCGCGTCCTTGCGCCGCCGCATCTCGGCCCCCAGCTGTACTGCGCATGCTCGAGCATGCGCAGTTCGGCAGCCTCCCCCTCCCATCGGACTCTTGCTCCCCGGCATCTGATTGTGCCGGGGAGCGATGCGCCGCGGCTGAGGGGATCCGTGGGATCCCGCCGCGGCGTCTCAAGTTCGGTGCGGCTCTGATTAGCCGCGTTTCAGCCGTCCCGTGTGGCAGCAGTCAAAAAATCCCTAAAATAAATAATAGGTAAATTAATGAATGCCCACCTGCTACTGCCGCTGGGTGGACAATGTGGGCATGCACAGACTGTAGCATTTTTGACGTGTGAAGTGGAATGTCTGGGGATCAAGCCGCATGGCTCCCAAGGATCATCTGGGCACTTCTTCCAGATGATCTTTGAAGAAATAGATCATCCTCTCCCATTACAGAGGGGCCTGGAAGCCTCTGTGACGGAGCAGTAATAGTCTCTGTGTGTGTGATTTCACACACACACACCCATTCAGGAAACTGCAAGCATGCAAACAGGAAATGGGGCAGGGATGCACTGATGGGACTATGGCGCCAAAGAGGTGCTCAAGAGGATACATATCTACAAGAATACTGAGACTGGTACAAACATTTGCATAGCACTCTTAGCACATACATATTTATTAGTTCACTTCCTGTTTTCCTGCTGTAGAGGTGCCAAGATGGCAAACCCCCTTTTGTTTTAGGGTAATTCCAGATAATGTGGCTTTTGTGCCAGGAGTATGCCACAGTTTCTAATTTGTGGACATGTTGCAGACCATGTTACCCCAGGAAGCATTTTCATTGCAGGAATCATGGCTTCTCAGCAGTGAAAGCCCACAACTGAGCTCCTAGGAAATGGTGGTTCTCCTCCCCATTAATGCATTCAGTGTATTTTGTACGTTTGGGGCAGAATGTGTCTTCACTGGTGTAATGGGGATCTGTTGGCTAGTGCCTGTGCTGTAATTAGAACCCCTCTTTTTTATTCACTACAGTTTCATCCTGCCTGAGGTTCTCAGGGCAGCACACATCAGCCTTCTTTCCTCCATTTTATCCTCACAGCAACTGTGTGAGGTAGACAAGTCTGGAAGAGAGCAACTGGCCTAAGTTCATGCAGCAGTCTTCCATGGCAGAGTGGGAATCTGAACCTGGTTTTTCCAGATCCTAGCTCAATATTTTAATAAACACACCACCCTTTCTTTCTCTCTCTCACACACATTTCTCTGTACTTTTAAAAGCAATTTTAAACTTCAAAATTAACTTTTCAAAACATTCCTGAATGGCTGATCTCTCCTTTACCAAACTACAGTGAGGAAACACTCATCCGAGACTTTAATATCACCATCACTGTCACAGAGGCCAGTAGGGTGATCTCCGGTCCCAGCAGAACTCCCCACAACTTCATGCCCCTGGAATTTTTAAAAAAGGTTTTTGCACCAAGTCATTCTAGTTCTGCAGCAGACATAGGGTGGTGTCAGGCTTCCCAATCAAACACTCAACAACGTTCCTTCATAGGTTTCTGTTTATTGAAGTGGAGATGGTACTGGAGATACCATGAACTCTTGTGTCAGGAATGACGGGTACCAAAATGGTGGTTACAATTATACTCCCTTAAAACCAGACCCCCTGATGCATTAAGCCCAATAGGCAAGCACCTGTGAGCGCGGGCTAAAAGCAGCAGTTATGTTCCCAGCGGGCTAAAAGCAGCAGTTATGTTCCCAGCGGGAAAAGCATACTAGGCAGAGGCAGCCCTTCAAGGCCACTAGGCAGATAACATAGACAGCAGAGATGCGGGGGTTGAGCTGAGAGAGTGAGAAGATTAGGGTTGCCAAGTTGTTTTTACTCACCGGCGGGGAAACGTTCCTTTGGTCCGGGAGCTGCTCACGCGCACCGCCAGAACGTCACAGGAAGTGATGCACGACGTAGAGCACGTTGGGGGCGTGGCCCCAATCATTGGAGGGAAAACCATAAAGTTTTCCCTCCAACGATTGGGGCCATGCCCCCAACGTGCTCTACGTGGTTGCGTCACTTCCTGTGACGCACCCACGCTGCGCTTCGGGGGGCAAGGTTCCCCCCGGGGCCTGATTCCACGGAGGTGGAAATTGGGCCTCCAAAGCGGGGGTTTACCCACCACCCGCCCCCACTTGGCAGCCCTAGAGAAGATGAGGAGGCCAAGCTCCCCCTCCAGATTCCATTACATGGCAGCATTAGTTGACAGGTGGCAGCTGGAGGGAGACTGGGGGGGCAGAGACCTGGTGACATACCACAGTGTCACTTCTAGCTGAAGAAGTGGATACAGCATCACCATGTCATATGCCACTCGAGGGTTTCCCCACAGCTCTATGGTGCTTGCCATAGATTAGGGGATTCCTAGATGTCACGACAACACTTCCAGGTTCCTAGCGCGAAGTGATGTTGCAATGTTTCATGATACTATCCCTCCCATTTGTTCCCCCACCACACCATTGAGCATCAGAGGGGGATGGGGAGTGCTGGCAGGGTATCCCCTGCTCCTAGCAGGCTTCCGGCAACCCTAAAATGCAACTGGACAACTTTCATTTTTTAACTGTAAAACAGTGTATCTCAGTTTAATTAGAGCACCAGCATAGAGAGGGTTGTTTCACCCATATTTCCCCCCCTCCCCAACTCTGGTTTGGGAATTTCCTGGAGATTTGGGGGTGGTGCCAGGGGAGGGCAGAGACTGAGTAGGAGAGAGAGCTCAGCAGGGATGCGATGCCATAAAATCTGTCCTCCAAAGCTGACATTTTGTCCAGCAGAACTGATCTCTCTAGTCTGGAGTTGTAATTCCAGGAAAACTCCAGGCCCGATCCGGAGTTTAGTAACCCTACTCATGAGACTAGCAGCAGCTTCTAATGGGATTTAGATTCAAGAAAATGGTGTGAGAGGGAAAGGATTAAGCACTCGCTTCCCTGGAACTACTTCTCTGATCAAGTGTGAAGCCCTGTGGTTGCTTTGTAGTAAACCTAAAAACATCCAGTGATCAAATCAAAGGTCTTCTATGCAGCACGCTGTTTAACCTTAAGAAATAACATCGTCAATACTGATGGTGAGAACAGCAACTGGGCTGCCTCCCACCCATGCAGCAGAGCTACCTCCCTTTAAGAATATGGGGGAGGGTTGTTTTCCTGCTTCTGACACTGGATCAGATGATCTACTTGGGCTGATCTTTCAAGTGTTAATGACACAGTAAAACACTCACTAAGATTAAAGAAAAGGGAATTGTATCAGTTGACCCCGTGTTGGGAAAAAGGATCAAGAGACTTTGTTGATGTTTTACTTGGTGGGCACTTTGGAAAAGCAGAACGGGATGAAACCTCTGGTGCAAAAAACTGGCCTAAAGTCAAGGAGCCATGCTCAGTACTCAGTGTTGTGCTTAATTATTTGCAGAAACCATCCTAGCACTGGCCCTGAAAGGAGTGATGTGTGAGGAAAGACTGAAAAAACAAAATGAGGAGTGATGAGGAAACCTGATAACAGTATGGAAATATGTAAATGGCAAGGAGAGTTAAGTTAGGCCAGACGTTGCTCAAGACTAGCCAAGAGGAATGGGTGAGACACAAGGAAAGGCAGATCATCGGGAGAGGCGATAAAGCCCATGTGCATGTGGGAATTTCTCCTAAGGGCAGGGCTGATCTTCTGTTTATGTAGGCTTGTATGCACAGTGAAGACTAGGAGTATACTGTCATAGAGAAGGCTGAAATTTACTTTAGACACACTGAAGGGGATCACGTACAGTACAAGTACTGATCTTTTGAAAATGAGAAAGAGGTGCTTCCTGAGCTATTGCAGAGCTGAAGAGGCTCAGCCTGTGATGTTAATTACTGAAACATGAAAGGTAGGAGGAACTGTTGCCACATTGTGTTAATATGCCACCTTGGATTGTCATCCATTGTACTGAAGATAGAACACATTTGCAGAGCCCTGTTTCCAAAATTAAAATATACACAAGATGCCTCTGGTTTTTTACAACTGGGATAAAAAAAGAATTAAACAACCATGCGTGCCACAACAGGGATAAATCAACCATACTGTCCACAGCAGGGGAATAAACATTGGACTGTGACTCAAGATTGAAGCCCTCCCTAGTGTATTAGTTCATATATTAGAGGGTTGCCAGGTCTGAGTTGAAAAATACCTGGAGGCTTTGAGGGTGGATCCAGGAGAGGGCCGGATTTGAGGAGGGGAGGGGCCTCAGCATGGTACAATGCCACAGAGTCCACCCTTCAAAGCAGCCATTTTCTCCAGGGGAGCTGATCTCTATCAGCAGCAGATCAGTTGTAAAAGCGGGAGATCTCCAGGTCCCACCTGGAGGCTGGCAACCCTAATTCTGTATCTCTTTTCATTTGGGAAGACCAGAGAAGCGTTTTAGCCTGAATTTGCTCCAACACACAAGTGTTTTATTAAAGGCAACTGAAGATCCTTCAGCATAATGAGAATTAACTGTTTCAAGGTCCTTCCAAAGCAGTGGGGGCAAAAGTGGTGCATTTGTATTATAATGGGTCTTATTTTTTCAAATACCTGTCTTGCTCTGCTGTGCCCTGCCTTGGGAAGAACTGAGGAAACTCCCGCCATAGGGACATTTAGCCTTAACATGGACAAAGTATAGTAAGCAGAGATTCTATAGCAGTAATAGACAATCCATATTGGGAGGTGGCAGGGAATCATGGAGGGACAAAAGATTGGGAAATCCTTCCTTGTCCCATAGTACAGTTGTGGCAGACTGGTGAATTTGGGGTTCCCAGTCAGAAGCTTCCTGCTTATTCTGAACCTCGGCAGTTGAGCACAGCAGCACAACTATCATCTGACTGCTGAGTTTTGGAATCGGTGAGTAGGAAACTGTTCACCTAGCCTTGAACGTAGGGGTGCCATACAGTACATGGCACCTCCCTCCCTGTGCTAAGAAGAGAGTTTAAGGTAATTGAAGTTGGGATGGGTGCACCTTGTTTGACATACTCAATCACACACGGATTTGGCTCACACACTGGTCATGGGTAGGAAGCCAAAGTCTGAATGACTTTGGATATGTCTGTTTGCATCCCAAGATGTCAAACTCATTTGTTCCAAGGGCCGGATCTGAACTAAATGTCACTCTGTCCTGCCGGGCAATGTGTGCCGTAAAAGGTAATGCCGGGTACTGGAGATATAAACTTTATAAAGGTCACAGGCAAACTCAATTAATGATATTATTTTCGCCTCAGAATACAAACGTTCTTAAAACATTAACATTCTTACAGTATCTCTCCGGTGCCCACCCTCCCACTTCCACTACACATTATGCATTAGCACTGGGACAGTATACAGGGACATAATGTCTCTGTCATCTGGCAATAAAGGTAATGACCAGTTGCTCATGGTCTGGATAAGAGCCCTGGATGGGCCAGTTCTGGCCCACAGGCCATATGTTTGGCACCCCTGGTTACCCTGTGGTCTTGAACTGTTAGATTTTCTTGCCATCTTCCACCTGCCTGATGCTGCTGCTGCCACTCACAGTTTTGAAAAGGGCATCCAGTAGAATGAAAACACAGTTCAGTTTGGGATTTTTGTGCTGAGACCTACTATGTAGTATTCAAGTGTCTGGTTATGAAGTTAAATAACCTTGCAATCAGTAATTGAGGTCGCTTATTGAACAGATGCCCCTGACCGTGCAGGCACAAAAAGGGGATGGATGGCAAGTGAACCCATGCTTTGTACAAGTCAGTCAGTTTAATTATATGAAACATCAGGACCACTAGGAATATTGTATAATTGTTATTATGTATTAACTTGTGTAAGCCATCCTGAGCCTGCTTTGCGGGGAGGGCGGGGTACAAATTAATTAATTGATTAATTAAAATAATAATAAATGAGATAGTTGAATTCTTGGAGAAACTGAACAGACCAAGAAGCTATTGTGCAGGCACAAAATGGATTGGTATAGCAGTGTGTTCAAGAGAAACTGCCAGAGAACACTGAGGTGATCTGATCAGAAGTCAATCTTATAAGCAAATGAGTGAATTCAAATAAGGTATGTTTATGGGGCAAGGAAGTTTACTGCTAAATTCTCGGAATGCCTACACCTCAAGCATGGATTCCCCGACTTTAATGCGATCCCACCCATTCCAAGATACTTTAGGCTTCATCTGTTAGGAGCTCTGCCTCCCTCACAGCGGACAGAGCCCTTGGGATGTTGTAATGAATTAGGGTCCGAGGGAAGGCACACATCCTATAACTAATTCCTCCCTCCCCAAATACTGATATGCCAATCCCCTCCCCCCCGGTTTCCTTTTTTTAATTCTTCCATTGATATTCAGCATTCCTCCCACATTCTGTAACTCATGGGAAGTTACAAGCATGTTTAGTTGATTGAGGTGGGGGTTGTCTTCATTTCTTAATGTTAAATAATATTTTTCTGCATACATAGGAAGTCCTCTGTATATGCAGCACCTCCCTTCCTTATATGGGTGGCCTTGTTGTGCTGCCCTACTGAGAGGCACAGGACCATCCCGTTTGCTATGAGAAGGAGTGGCAGCTCAGTTGACATCACTGCTTATGGCTTACTGGCTGAGCTGACGCTGACACAGGTGAGCTTCATGGCCTACACGCCATCACTTCAGTCTAATTCATCTTCTGTTTTGTCTACTTTTGCCATATCTTAAGAAGCAAACCATGGATCCCAAAACAGCAGGCTGTGTAGAACAAACACTAGCACTATACAGTGTAACCCAAGACCCAAGTAAGTGTAGTGGCTGCAGCTTTTCATATTGAATCCTTGGGGGAGGTAGAAACTGTTTGTGGTACATACTTCATGCCTCATGCAATGGAGCAGTGGCCCACATCCCTAGGTTTTATTTTATTTTATTTATTTATTTATTTTATACCCCACCCTCCCCGCCAAAGGCAGACTCACAGCGGCTTACAGATTTTCCATAAAAATACAATTAAAACCTATCATAATATATAATCATAAGCACAAAATACCAATAATTTAAAATACAATTAAAACACTGGAACATTATCAAGAGAATGGGAGCACATTGTTTATAGTATGCCTTGGTGACCATACACACCAGCTCCGTTTGGTCACTTTGTTGTACAGTGAGTACAGGCAAAGGCCAGGACACAGGCTGCGAGGTGGTAAAGTGAAGATGGTAAAGCCAGGGCACAGGGACACTCCTCGGTGCATGATGTGGCTCCTTAGTCAAATGCCTGGTGGAAGAGCTCAATCTTGCAGGCCCTGCGGAACTGTAAAAGGTCCTGCAGGGCCCAGGTATGCTGGACCCTGACCATATAGGGCTTTAAAGGTTAAAACCAGCACCTTGAAATGAATCTGGTATGCTATTGGCAACCAGTGCAGTGCCTTCAGTACAGGCTGGATGTGCTCCCATATGGGGATACTCATCAGCAGCCTGGCTGCCTCATTCTGCACTAGTTGCAGCTTCCAGATTTGAGACAAGGGCAGATTTGAGACAAGGGCAGCATTACAGTAGTCCAACCTCAAGGTGACCATTGCATGGATCACTGTTGCCAAGTCGTTGCATTCGTGGAAGGGAACCAACTTCCTAATCAGCCAAAGATGATAAAAGGTTGACCTGGCAGTGGCTGCCACTTGGGCCTCCATTGTTAAGGAGGCATCCAAGAGCACTCCCAAACTCCTAACCTCCAGCGCTGGCACCAGCTGTGCCCCATCGAAGGTCGGGAGTGGGATCCCTACCCCCAAACCGCCCCAACTCAGGCACAGGACCTCCATCTTTGTCGGGTTCAATTTCAATCGGCTCAGTCTAAGCCAACCAGCCACAGTTTGCATCGCCCGGTCCAGATCTTCCAGTGTGGAGTCAGACTGGCCGCTCAACAACAGATAGAGCTAGGTGTCATCCGCATACTGGTGACACCCAAGTCCATGCCTTTGGGCAGTCTGGGCAAGGGGGCACATGTAGATGTTAAATATCACCCCTTGGGGCACTTCACAGATCAGTGGGTGCCTTGGGGACAGCTGTTCCCCAAGTGCCACCTTTTGTCCCTGACCCTGAAGAAAGGATGTGAGCCATTGCAAGGCAAACCCCTGGACTCCAGTGTCAGTGAAGCGGTGGATCAGTAGCTGGTGGTCGACCATGGTGAAGGCTGCCAACAGGTCTAACAACAGCAACACTGCCCATCTGCCTCGATCCAGATGCCTCCGAAGGTAATCTGTGCGGGCGACCAGTGCTGTCTCCATCCTGTGTCCCAAGCAGAAGCCAGACTGGAAGGGATCTAAGATGTAGGCATAATTCAAAAAGCTCTGTAACTGGACTGCCACAGCCCCCTCAATTAATTTGCCCAAATAGGGCAAGTTGGAAACCAGCTGGTAGTTAGCCCATTCGGCTGGATCTGATGATGGTTTTTCCAAGAGGGGACGAACCATGGCCTTCAAGAGGGACTTGTTAATAATCTCTCTTAGGGCACCTTGAAACCCCTCATGACTTGCTTTAATGAGCCACAACAGGCATGGATCAAGGAGGCACGTGGTAGGGTATACAGTTAAGAGCAGTTTGTCAACCTCCTCTAGACTGAGTGGACTGAAATAATCCAAAACAAGACAAGAAGACGTGCATGGGGCCTCGAGTTCACTCACTGTCTCAACTGTGGCTGGGAGGTCACAGCGGAGTGACAAGACTCTATCTGCAAAATAGCTCGCAAAAGCCTCACAGCCAATGTCCAGCTCCCTAGCATTTGACCTGCCTTGTAACAACAACAAACAACAGCAACAATGGAAGAAGTAACAATAATGAAGGTAAATCATACCCACCTAGGAAGAAAAATGACCAAATGGGCTCCTCTCACCTTTTCCTCCTATGAGTAATTACATAATTCTATGAGCTGGAAGGATTAATCTTTGATCTTCGTAGCCTCTGCTTTATCATCTGCTTCATATTTACAGTGGTACATCACCAATTGGGGGAGAAAAGCTGCAAGCATTTTGCGATGATCTCTCTTTGCACAATAAATTTCCCCTAAGTATTAGACACTTGCCAACTTGTGAGCACTAAACTGCACAGGAATGCAAAATCCTATCTCTAATCATTAATGTGGAACCCTAGTAGAGATTTCCAAAGAAAAAGAACAAGTGTGCATTAAAACAGCCCAGTCAATGCAATTTGCCTGCAGGAATCTCTCTGCAATCTGAATCATAGAGGAATTTAAAGCTTACTTTTAAGGCATAAGTAGCTGGTGATAAATCAACTTTTTCTTTTAAAAAATGGTGGCTATTGTATAGGGTCAAAAGAGTCTTCTAAAAGGAAAGACAGGCTTGTAACTGATTAATTAATTCATTAGACTAAGGAGGTTTGAAAAATGACTGCTTTTCATTTGAGGATAAATAAATAAACGGGGGGGGGGGTCCCATCCCTCCAGTCCAAATGTAGGCAAGGTTTTCATTTCTCAGGATTCTGCAATTCAGCAATGGACAGAAACAGGAAATCAGAAGAAGGGACAAAGAGAGCTGCTTCAGAATCCCTGTGTGACTCTGAGATCGCAGACCATGGCCCTGAGATGTCTTCTACTCGTAGGCCAACTCCAGACAGTGGGATCCAGAACTGATACCTTCTTTCCACCCTATAAAATGTGATCATACTAATTATGCCTCTGCTCATTGATCTTTATCTTATAGGCTTCAGTAATCAGATCTTGAGGATAGGGAGTACCAAAACGGTAGGACACACTTTCTTCAGTATTAGATACCTTGTGTTTTAACTGCCAGGGGACCAAGTGACTACAGTGTTCCACTGTTGTATTTCTTTATTAGAACAGGTATGCTGCTACTATCTCCCAGGAGCACCTTACCTGGTTCTCTGAACCACGGGTGGACAAAGCTACTGGAATTTGGTCCCCCACACACACATCTTCTCCCTCTTGGTATCCTTGCCTTTTTTTTGCATGGACCACTGCTCTTATTGTCACTGGTGGAAGCATTGTCAAGCATGGGAACATGGCATGAGATAAAACTGCAGGTGGGAATAGGTTGCATAGATTAGATGTGCATGGAATATACATCTCCCTCCTCCCCCATTCAAAATCTCCACACTGAAATATTGTAGGACAATAAGTGCCCTAATGACATGTTTCCAATGTGTTAATTTATTTATTTACAAAATAATTTATACCCTGCCAAAGTGGCTAACATATTAAAAACATACATAAATAATAAAAACACATCTTAAAACCCCTTAAATCCAAGCAAAAACAATTTATTAAAAGAATTAAAATGAAGTTAAAACATACATTCAAAAACATAAAAACAACAGTCAAAACACAGAGGAGGAAGGAGGGATCACTGGCGGGATGCCAGAAAATGGCACATGACAGCAAAGAAGGGGACAGACGAGTCTCTCTGAGGAGAGAGTTTCAGAGTTTTGTGCCACAGCCAGAAAGGTTTTGTCCTAGGTTGCCACCCATCAAATCTGAGTAGGTGGGGGCACCTTAATAGGTGGGGGCACCTTAAAAAGTTAGGGCCTCGGAAGGTGATCGTAGCAGTCAGATAGGTCCATAAGGGAGTAGGCAGTCCTTCAGGTATGCTGTTCCCAAGCCATGTAGGGCTTTAAAGGTCAACACCAGCACACTGAATTGTGCCCAGAAACAAACTGGGAGGCAGTATAGATGGGTCTAGACTGGAGAGATATAGTCCCTTATGACCCACACCAGTCAGCATCCTGGCTGTAGCATTCTGCAGCAATTAAATATTCCAAACACTTTTCAAGGGCAGCTTTCCATAATGTGGTAATGCCCTGATGTGATTTTCCCTAATGTTTACTTCCTATGACCTTCCAGATTTTATGCTGACATAAAATAAATAACCGTCAGGAAGTTCTTCCTAATGTTTAGCTGAAAACTCCTTTGATTTAATTTCAACCCGTTGGTTCTGGTCCGACCTTCTGGGGCAACAGAAAACAACTCTGCACCATCCTCTGTATGACAGCCCTTTCCTGCTTGCTGTTGTTACTGCTGCATCTTATGCAACCTTATGACCTGCATAGGATAATTCCACCATGCATTCTCTTGGCACAGTGTCTGGGGCTGTATTAGCCTTCACCCTGATGCCCAGCCATGGAGCTACACCTTCCTAAAGATGAGATCTTCAAAACTATTGATGAAGGTGAAAAAATGCAGTACAGATAAAAAATGCAGTACAGATAAGGAATGAGATGTCAGTCACTGACCTTATGTAAACACCTTCCCTTTCTCCCATTCCTTGTTCTGTTTTTCTTTCCATAGTAAACGCTTTGGGGAAGTGGAGTGTTTTTATTTGGTCAAAAAGAATGGGATTCTGTTCCCAAACGGCTTTTCTGTGCAACCATGTTATTAACCAGTTACTGATAATATGCTTTCCTTTATCAAGCATTTGCTGTCAAGGCCCCACTAAGAAGATGAAGCTTGCAGATATTGAAAAAAGTATATAAGGATCTGGGGAGGCTGGGACCACCTCTGTCTGTGCTGTGGGTGGCTGATGGTGCTGTTACCGCTCAGCTTGCAATGGACATTGTTGGTACTCTCATGATGATGGTAAGTGTGAGAATTTTTACATGGCCAGATCACAGGTGACATTCAATTGGTCGTGTTTAAAGGCCAAACTAGATAATACATTTTTTAACAAGTTGGGACAGGGAGGGGTTCCCTCAAACTGATTTTCATTCACTGTAGCGAGACAAAGGCTCCTGGGAGCTAAATTCCCAAGTGCTTACACAGGCCAAATTCGGATTGGGACTGTGGCACAGTTGGAGGGAGGGATGTCCCCTTCTCCCTGCACCATTTTCCCAATCCAAAACATCCCCATGAACGTTATTTGCACCACAATCCCAATCTGAATTGGTCCTCTGTGACACTTAGGAATTTAGCTCCCACCAGCTGCTGTCTTACTACAGGGAATAAGTGCTCCCCCAGCCCAAGCTGTTAAAAAATGTAACATGTACTTTGGCCCCAAGTGAGGCCTGAGTAGGAATAGAAAGGGGGGGAGAGAGAGAATGTGGAGAATGTGAGATCATAAGAACATAAGAGATGCCAATGTTGGATCAGGCCAAAGGCCCATCCAGTCCAACACTCTGTATCACACAGTGGCCAGAATGTGAAGGAGGATAGTTCTGTGAACTAGTATGTGAGCTTCACTGAAGTTCCTCCACTCCCCAAACTCCGCCCTCCTCAGGCTCCACCCCTCAAATCTCCAGGATCTTCCCAACCTGGAGCTGGCAACCCTACACAATAGCCACATGATAACTTATTAATTTAGAACCAACCAAAAACACCAAGCAGAGTATGCAAGCTTTTGTGTATTCCAGCACTCTTCATCAGGCTGGATGTTTTTAGAAAGGAGAGGAGGAAAGTTGTTTTGTGTAATAAAATGACAGCCTATTGAAAGCAATCTCTGAAGCATGCTCAACAAGTTTTTATAGATAAAATGGTGCCTACAAGACCATAGAATCATAGAGTTGGAAGGGGCCTCCAGGGTCATCTAGTCCAACCCCCTGCACAATGCAAGAAATTCACAAATACCATCCCCCCACACACCCAGTGATCCATACTCCATGCCCAGAAGATAGCAAAAAAACCTCCAGGATCCCTGGCTAAACTGGCCTAGAGAAAAATTGCTGCCTGACCCCAAAGTGGCAATCAGCATTTCCCTGGGTGTGTAAGAAAGGGCCAGAAGAACTAAGCACTGATGCAACCCTTCCTGCCCTCCTTCTCATTATCTGCCTAAGTTCACAGAATCAGCATTGCTGTCAGATGGCCATCTAGCCTTTGCTTTAAAAACTCCAAAGAAGGAGAGCCCACCACCTCCCAAGGAAACCTGTTTCACTGAGGAACTGCTCTAAGGTTCCCCACCCCCTCTGTTTGGCCTCCCATCGGTGTCCTAGATTTGAACAGCCACCTGGGAACCCACGCTACTGTTCCACCTTAATTGCTGAGATATTTGATTAGATCTTGCATGGTATTTTATGACTTTTGTACTGTTTTAATTTTGTTGTTTTAAATTGGTTTTAATTGTTACTGTAAATTGTACTAATATTGATGGAACCTGCCCTAAGCCTGCTTGCAGGGAGGGCGGGATACAAGTCTAATAAAGTAAATAAATGAATGAATAAATAACCATCAGGAAGTTCTTCCTAATGTTTAGCCAAAAACTCTTCTGATTTAATTTTAACCCATTGGTTCTGGTCCGACCTTCTGGGACAACAGAAAACAACTCCATGCCATCCTCTATATGACAGCCCTTCAAGTACTTGAAGATGGTTATCAGATCACCTCTCAGTCATCTCCTCTCCAGGTTAAACATACCCAGCTCCTTCAGCCTTTCCTCAAAGGGCTTGGTCTCCAGACCCCTCACCATCTTCATTGCCCTCCTCTGAACATGTTCCAGTTTGTCTATATCCTTCTTAAATTGTGGTGCACAAAGCTGAACACAATACTCTAGGTGAGGTCTAACCAGAGCAGAGTAAAGTGATACCATCACTTTGCGTGATCTGGACCCTATACTGCTGTTGATACAGCCCAAAATCACATTTGCCTTTTTATCTACCACATCACACTGCTGAGTCATGTTCAGTGTATGGTCCACCAAGACCCCTAGATCCTTTTTGCACATACTACTGCCAAGACAAGTCTCCCCCATCCTATAATTATGCATTTGATTTTTCCTATCTAAATGCAGAACTTTGTTTATCCCCGTTAAAATTCATTTTATTTGTTTTAGCCCTGTTTTCCAGCCTGTCAAGATCATACTGTATCCTGACTCTGTCTTCTACTATATTTGTTACCCCTCCCAATTTAGTATCATTTACAAATTTAATAAGCATTCCCTCTATTCCTTCATCCAAATAATTTATAAAGATGTTGAACAAAACAGGTCCCAGGACAGATCCTTGAGGCACTCCACTTGTCACTCATCTCCAAAAGGATGAGGAACCATTAACAAGTGATTTGTCATCCTAACAGTAATAGGATCCAAACTACATTTTACCAACTTGTCAACAAGAATATTATGTAGAACCTTATCAAAAGCCTTTCTGAAATCAAGATAAACTATGTCTGCAGCATTCCCCTGATCCAGCAAGGTAGTAACCTTTTCAAAAAAAAGGGAGGTCAGTCTGACATGGATAGCCAGAGCTGGTAGAGGCCTCTTAGATGTTAATAGGCTAGGTCAGGTCATGTGACAAAGACTGACTCTCCACAAAAGCTTTCAGGTTGGGCTTGCTCTTTCATCTGAGTGACAAGGAAACTATTAGGGACACAACTTACTCCAGTCCTGTGTGATGTGGAATGATGACCCTCAGCGTGATCTTTTCTCTGCTTTTCTACCTCATGAGGCCACCAGCCTTACTTTGCCTTTACTTAGCTGACTGGAGAGCCAGTTGTGCCATATTAATTTGTTAACTTCATTTATGCCTCGCCTTTCTCCCAAGGTGGGGGAACCAAAGAAGCTTACATCATTCTCCTCTCCTTCATTTTATCCTCATAACAACCCTGTGAGGTAGGTTAGGCTGAGAGCCTGTAAATTGCTCAAGGTCAAGCAGCAAGCTTCTATGGCAGATTTGAACCTGGGCCTCCCAGATTGTAGGACAACACCCTAACCACTACACCACACTACACAGAAAAATTGTTTTATTATCAATATGTGTTCATAAAAGGGCAGCCTCCATGCACATGGGAGCCTCCATGCATGAAAGATATTTTACAGTCTTGGTGGAAAGCAAGAAGTCCTTGAGAGATGAGTCCCTGAGAGATGTTCAGCCATGCACAGGCTGAATATGTATAGAGGAGAGTGAATTTGTACTTGCTGACTCCGCTTCTAATGACCATGCGTTCAGCATATTGGCTGCATGGAGCCCTATGTGTACACATAGCATGTTCCGTGTAGTCAAGGTCTCTGTAAAAAGCACAGCCCACAGTTGCACCTTCAGAGCCTATGCACCTACATTTGTTCACATATAGGTTTTTGAATACACTAAGTTGCTTTATATTGACACAGAGCACTAAGTTGGGGGTCATAGCTCAGCGACATAGATTTTGCTTTTCACACAGAGGGTCCCTGGCATTTCCAGATTTTAAAAAAGCATTAGCTACTATATGATGTGAAAGATTTCTACCCTGGAGAGTTCCTGCCAGTCGGAGTAGACTGTACTGACCTTGAAAGGCCAAGGATGTTACTTAGGAGAAGGCAGCATCATGTGTTCTGACTGCCACATTCAGAGGCAGTATGCTATTGATAACCAGTTGTTTGGAGCAACGGCAGAGGACACGGAGCCTTGGTTTAACCCAGAAAGGCTCTTCTTAAATTCTTGAGCACATAAATATTCTATCACCATCATAGATGGTTGGTGTCCTGTGACCATGAGTCATCAAGCTATTAATGCTGAATTTATTGGGAAGCCCCCCTTTACTTTGTGAGTTTAGAACCAGTGTGATTGTCATAGAAAGACCAGCCCACAACAACACGGTCAGCACACTAACTCCCATGGCCTAGTGGGCTTCCAGTCACATTTCTGGATACAGCTATACCAGTCTGGCATCTCTGTGCCAGCCAGGCTGTGAGAGGCAAGGAAAGACAGCCCTGTGAACTGCTTGAGCATCAGAATTTGATAGAAGTTAATCCTCAGGACTACAAATGTCAGATTGTCTCTGTTCTCCTCCATCTTCCAGTGGTTTGCTCTCACAGGTCTATAATGAGTATGATCATTCTGAGGGAAAACCAGAGGGACAGATTTTTAGGCAGCCAGTGCCCAGTGTCTGAGGCACATTAACAGAACAGTTCAGCTTCATCGGAAGCAAGGGCTATGTCCTGAATGTGTAGCAGCTCCTCTTATAGCATGGTGGATGGATTTTCTGCCAAGGCTCTCATTTTGGTTAAATGTGAGATGAGCTTTTTCAAAATCCAAGCAGTGGTGGGTTGGCGATTGTGGTCACCCAGTGGGTTGATATAGCTTGATGGCCTACCTTTCCTGAGCTCCCTTGCCCAGGCAAAGCTGGCCTGATCTGGCCCCAGGAAGTTGCACCACTGCTCACGCAGCCCTGGTGGGTTATGCTGGTGGTCTGTGCTGCCACCAGGGCAAGCAGAGGAGGAGGCAGTCCTTCAAAGACCCCAACCCCAAACTGTGTATGGCCACCACCTCAGTGGTAAGAATCAGCACTTTGAATTGTGTTTGTAAACAAATGGACAGCCAGTGCAGACCTTTCAGCATAGGCACAAAACGATCCCTGTTCCTAGCCCCTAGCAATAACCTGGCTGCTTCATTTTGGACCAACTGAAGTTTCCAAACAGGCAGTGCTATTGAATGCATTTTTTAAAACAAATTCAAGCTAAATCTCTATTTGATCATTGTCATTGACAGAATACTGTGGTAGATGCACCATTAGCTGGTGAGTGACTTTTTGCTTCTCCATCTGTAAGGCTCAGTTCACAAAATACAAAGTCCTCATGGCAGCCACAAGGACTTTGGATCACACATGTGCTGACAGCAGATGTTTCCATGCTTGCCAGGTGTATGGGATAGGGTTGCCAGGTCCCCCCTGGCCACTGGCAGGGGGTGGGGGCCCAATTTAGTTTGAGACTGCAGCACACGGGGAAAAAGAGGCTTAGCCCTCCACCTGGTGCCATTTTCCTGATCTGAAATGGTCATGAGGAGCCAGTAAGTTCCCCAATTGGCCAGGCATTAAGAAAAGTAAATTGTAGCTACCCCGGGTCATTTCAGGTTAGGAAAACAGCACAGGAGAGAAAGCTTAAGTGCCTTCTCCCTGGCATGCCATCATGGCTCCAGCCCAAAGCACTCAGAAGCAGGGACCTCCAAGACCACATCTATTGACCTGACCCATGGAGTAATTAGGCTCTAGAGCTAGAGCAGAACAGAAAAGGAACTGGGTTAGTATTGATAACTCCTGAGCTGGATCACTGGTGAATGTAAACGAAAGAGCTGCACTGGTTTTGGTGTCAGAGAACCCCAGTGTGAACACACAGCCCCGTTTCTACTGCTGTCTCAAAATCCAGTCCTTGTAATAAAAACTGACATCTTTGCTACCTCAGGTATTACTAAGGGACTACTTTCAGAACCGTTTCTTCATAGCTGTATTGAGGCAAGCCAGGCAGGCCTGCTTTATGCAACATTTCCTACAGACAAGGGTTGTCTTTTAGCATCTCAGTTTCTCAGTGATCCTGAAGGTGTGAAAGCCGGTCCAGTTATTAGGGCTTGTTTGATACTTGTTCAGCTGCAGCCTTCTTGTGTGACCTTGAGAAAATGTTGTGGTCTCTCTGGACCTGAGGTTCCTGCCTTTATCATGGGATGACAGCTCTGCTCCATTTGGCAGAAGTGTAGAAAGGATTTACCAATGCCAGCAAAAGTAGTTTTCACAGAAGAAATCACTATACACTATTTATATAGCACCACTAGAGTACATGGCATTTTATAGCAGAAGCAACACAAAATGGGTTCTCTGCCCCAAGAAGCTTACAGCCTTAAAATCTGACAGTGGAGAGAGTATCTATCAAGAGAAGTAGTTAGTTTGGGCTAAACCTCAATAAAAATATACTAAAGGCAAAAATAGCAGCTCCTTACAGCTATCACCCTTTGACATTGTAGCAAAATAAACAAGCAGCTTCCTATGCACATTATACTGTGGTAATTTTTCACTAAGACTCCATTTTCAACCCACAGATCTCAAAAACACATTATAATCAAGCAGCAAATGAAAAGTCAGGACAGGCCAGTTGTTGTAAACAAGAGAAGAAAGGACAAAACAAGGGAACCTGAAACAGGACACTGCCGGCCTCTTCAGCTGGAGAGGAAGGCTGAAGCACACCAGGGTCTTGATGGCCTCTTCAGCTGGAGAGGAAGGCTGAAACACACCAAGGTCTTGATCAGAACTCAGCTCCACATATCTGGGAAGTAAGGAAGGAGGACTTTGTAGCGTGTGAATTAGGCATAAGCCAAGAGAGCCAAAAGTCTGATATGGTCTGGACTTTTGCAAACATAGTAGTCAAATGATAGAACGGTTGACTGAGAAATGTAGAGGAAGAATACCAACATCATAAGTAAAGGGATGCCAGAACAGTGGGAAGCTGTGTAAAGTATATGCTGTGCGTCTGCCACAGCTGGGTCTCAGCTACCTACAGGTTTAGAGGCTATCAAGAGGGTGGCCTGATGCAAAGGGAACCAGCATCATTTTTTTCAAAACGTGAACCTATGGACACACTGCTGCTGAGTATGAACAGAATACTTTACCCCTCTGACAGAAAGCATTTTATTATTTTTAAAATAGTGTGTGGGCAGAGTGGCTCTGAGCATGTGTTCTCCCAAAGGGTACCATCCTTGGCTTATGCATCTCACAGAAAATAGGTAAATAAAAACCAACTTTCCCCCTCGCCTTTACATCCTCTTCCCACAATTCACTGGATGGATGAAATTGGTGATGACTCGATTTTTGCAGGCAAGGTATTTTAAGTCTTACTTTGTTTGCAGTGCCCATTTTCCTTTGAGCTGAGAATCCCATATGCTTGCATTTGTTTCTGACATTAGCAGTATTTTGATCAGTTTTGTGTCTGACATTGGTGATTGAAATATACTGGGTTCAGATGCGTAGCGTGATTAGCTCATGTTTATTAAGTGGTTTCAGCTCCAAAACTAAGACAAACTTGCAGGGTCAGAGCCCTGCTTATATTCGTACCACACACCACACCCAACACACACCCAACTACCAATGATAGGCTATTGGCTATTACTAGGATCCACGTCAATCTATTGGTTCCTTCTAGGATCCTAGAATTCTATTGTTATGCATTCTAAGCTCCGCTATTTCACATGTCTGTTGCAAAGCCCGTTCACAAGTCTGGTTCCATCACAATATATAACACCCGTCCCTCCAAGGTTCAGACACTCTCAGCTGACAAAGTTCTTTAAATAAACGGGGCGGCGCTGCTCATGGTTTGAGTGGTGAAGCTCCACTGGCAGGACTGTGGGTGCAGGAACTGCTTCGGGGGGGCGGTCCTGCCAAGGAACTGGGGACCAGTGGTGGCGCTGGTGCGGCATCAGGGGCCTCAGCAACGGCTGATTCTGGCGTTCTAGCAACTGTCTCTGCTGGCTGCACCCTGGCTGCTTGCCGTGCACTTACAGTTGGCAATTTGTCCTCAGCCTTGGGACCTGGTGCGTCCTCATCGCTATCCTCTGGCTGTGATGCGGACGACCTGGGGTCTGCAGGGAGGAGGCGGCTGTGGAGTTGGTCGATGTGCCGACGGAGCAGCTGACCATCTTCCATGGTTACCTCATAGGACAGAAGCCTGGTAACTCTGACTACTTTGGCCGGGACCCATGCGGGGGCCCTGGAGAAGTTTATGGCATAAACTGGGGGGCCCAGGGAAAATCCACACAGTGCTGCTTGGGTTTCCGGGGCCGAACTGTGTTCTGGAGTGTGGTCAGCGTGCAAACAGTCGAGGCAGGTTGTGAGGCGCCTACCCATGAGCAGTTCTGCGAGGCTGCGGCCAGTGGTGGCATTCAGGGTCATCCGCTCGCCGAAGAGGAAAGTGGCCATTCGGTGGTCCCAGTCCCCATGGACAATCCAGCGGAGGGACTCCTTCGTTGTCCTTACCATCTGCTTGGCTTGGCTGTTGGTTGTGGGGTGAAATGGAGCAGAACGGACGTGCTGGATGACGTAGTAGTCCATGAATTCCTGGAATTCGGACAACGTGAAAGCTGTCCCATTATCTGTGACCACTGTGTCTGGGATGCCATGTGTGCTAAAGATCTGCCATAGGGCGCAGATCGCAGCTCGGGATGATGTGGAGGGAATTGGTGTCACTTCTAGCCATTTGGTGTATAAATCCACCAGAATGAAGAAGATCTGACCCTGGAAGGGGCTCGCAAAATCTAGGTGCAGCCGGGCCCATGGCTTGTGTGAGGATTCCCATGGACACACCGAGGCCCTGGGTGGCTCTGGCCGGGACTCCTGGCATGTCTGGCAGTGTTTAACACATTCCTCTATCTCGCTGTCCATGCCTAGCTGGGTCCGGGTCGCAGGAGAGCAGCGGGATGCGACTGAGCACATCGGCATGGCCCATCGCTTTTCCAGAACGATGGAGAAGCACATATTGGTAGCCAGCCAGGAAGATGGACCAGCAGAGCACCCTCGGTGAAAGCATCTGTGCGGTCTGGCGGTCAGGGGCCAACAGGCCGAATAGGGGCTTGTGGTCGGTGATGATAGTGAAGGGCCAACCATAGAGGTAGTCATGAAATTTTTTCACTCCCGCCACAATTGTCAAAGCCTTCTTGTCTATCTGTGCATAGTTGCGCTCAGCCGAAGACAAGTTGCAGGAGTAATAGGCCATGGGAACCTCCCGGCCGTCGGGCAATTGGTGTCCCAAGATGGCCCCCACCCCATATGGAGAAGCGTCGCAGGCGAGGACGATGGGGAGGGACTCGTCAAAGTGTGCGAAAATGATGTTGGAGGTCAGTAGCTCTTTGATGGCCTGAAATGTGGCAGCATGCTTCTGGCTCCAGACCCATGGAGCTTTTTTGTCTAGCAGGTGGTGCAGGAGCTCAGTGACTATGGGCTTGTGAGGCAAGAAGGAATGATAGAAGTTCAGCAGCCCCAAGAAGCCCTGAAGTTCTGGCTTGGATTTGGGAGCTGGGGCGTTGACAATGGCGCTGACCTTGTCAGGTGTGGGATGGATGCCGTGCAAATTGACCGAGAACCCCAAGAATTCGACTCTCAGAACCCCCAGGAGACATTTTTCGTGTTTCACCTTGAGGCCGACGGTGTGGAAACGTTGCAAGACGGCACAGTCTTTCTGCAAAAGTCTCGGCAGATAGGGCAGCAATCAGAATATCATCGAAGAACAGCTGGACCCCAGGGATACCTTTAAGGAGACAGTTCACGAGATTCTGGAAGGTCCCCGGGGCTACACTGATCCCAAAGTGCAGCCTCCACACCCTGAAGGCACCCCGGTGTGTCACTATTGTCTGGGCCTCTGCGGTGGCATCGTCTACCGGGAGCTGCTGGTACGCCTGGGCCAAATCCAGTTTGCCAAAAAACCTTTGCGCCGGCCAAGGATGCCAAGACATGGTCGACCACTGGAATGGGATAAGCGTGGTCCTGAAGGGCCTTATTAATGGTGCATTTGTAGTCCATGCAGATACGGACGTCCCTGTTGGGCTTCACTGGGGTGAACTGTGGGGTCTCCCAGAGAGCATGTGGCATGGGTTCCAGAACCCCCTGGGCCACCAGGCGATCCAGCTCCTCATCTATCTTTGGCTTTAGTGCAAACGGGATGCATCTGGCCTTCATGCGGACGGGGTGGACAGCCAGGTCGAGCATTAGGGAGATGGGTGGGCTGGTGTAGTGGCCAAGTGTTCCATCGAAAAACCCTGGGGAACTCATCGCATACACTCTGAAATTCCATAGTCCGTACGTGATGCACGCCCGTCACCTCGAATCCCAAGGGAGCGAACCACGACAGTCCCAGCAAACTAGTAAGCCGTCCCTCCACCACCACCAAGTCTAAAAGTCCATCACAGTCCTTGTACTGCACGTGGGACTTGCTCCACCCCTCAATGGCCATGGGTTCTTTTGAAAGTCTCTGAGGGTGAACCTGGCAGGTCTCAGGCGGGGAACCCCCTGCAGGCAAAGCCTCCGGAGAGTCTCTTAAGAGATAATGGAGATAGGGGACCCCGTGTCCAACTCCATCTCGCAGGGCGCCCCCTCTATATTTATTTATTTATTTTTGTCTCATTTATACCCCGCCCTCCCCACAGAGCAGGCTCAGGGCGGCTTCCACTCAACATAAATACAGTTAAAACAGTTAATACAGATTCACAAAGTGCTGATAGCAATTAATTAATTATCGAAGATGGCTCACTTTCAGAATAGATGTCAACTTCCCAGATGTTGTTCTGCTCATGATTTCCTGCGATGCCGGCTCAATGTCAAGACCAAGGGCCAGGACTCTATAGCAGTGGTGGCTCCCTAACTAAATGCCTGGCAGAAGAGCTCCGTCTTGCAGGCCCTGTGGAACTGTTAACAGATCCTACAGGGCCCTGATATCCTCCGGGAGCTCATTCCCCCAGGATGGGGCCGCCACTGAAAAGGCTCTGGCCCTAGTAGTAGCCAGCCTGACCTCCTTGGGGCCAGGGAGGGTCAGTCAATTTTGAGACCCCGACCGTAGTGCTCTCTGAGGTATATGCGGGGAAAGGCGGTCCCATAGGTATGTCGGACCCTGGCCATATAGGGCTTTAAAGGTAAGAACCAGCACCTTGAAGCGGATTCAGTACGCTATTGGCAGCCAGTGCAGTGTCCTCAGCACAGGCTGGATGTGCACTACCTGGGGAGACCCATCAACAGCCTGGCTGCAGTGTTCTGCACTAGCTGAAGCTTCCAAATCTGCGACAAGGGCAGCCCCATGTAGAGAGCGTCACAGTAACTATACACACAGTTACTTTAATTTTGTCTGGGATGTCCTGGGGCAAGTTCAATACCTAGTGTTGGTGGATGGTTATTGTGTGGAGCTCTTCCAATTCCTGGTGGACAGCGGAGCGATATCTGGCCCCTTGGAAATGGCAGGCCCGGGTGATGTGGCTGATCGTGCCACAGGTCTGGCAGGTCGCATCACGGAAACGGCAGGAGCATCGTTTGTGGTGCTTGAGCAGTTGGTTGTGTGGGCTGTGTGGCTGCAGTAGCAGGTGGGCACATGGCAGCGGATGGTCATGAGTCGCGGTGAGCTGGGCGACGGATCCGGTGTACCTTGTCCTCGTCTGAGACATCGGAGACCGGGGATGCAGAAGCCTGATGTGTGGCGTGGGCCTGGTGGTCGCGTTGAGATTTCTCGAAAGCTGTGGCCTCTTGTTCATTTTTTCTAGAGACAGCTCCGTGTGGCTGATGAGCTTACAGTGGAGCTTCTGTTCCCTGACATCCACAACGAATTGGTTGAGGAGGGCATCTCCTAGGTCAGGGAATCCACAGTGGAGGGCCAGCCTGTGGAGTAAGGCCATGAAGTCAGTGGCTGCTTTTTCGGACTTCTGCTGGCATGAAAAGAAGTCCATGCGCCTCGCCATCTTGGTAGGTTGAGGTGCAAAATGGCTGGTGAGGGCCTTGACCAGCTCATCATAGGTGGCCTCATCCAAGGTCTTGGGTGCGATGAGGTCCTGGACGAGGCACAAGGTGGCGATGCCGCAGGCACTGAGCAGGAGCAACTTCTTTCTGTCGGCATCATTGATGCCCTGGAACTTGACGAAGAATTTTAGGCGCTCCACCCAGGGTTGGATTTAGGAAGATGTCCCGGAGCAGCAGCCATGACCCAGGAAGCGATGCGAGACACAGAGTTGTTGCACAGTGCGATGCAAGGTGCGGGCTCATTGCGTGGTGCTGTGCTGGTGCTGGAGTCAGTGCCGGAGGTCAGGTCAGGCTCGCTCATCAGGATCCCACCTTCGTCGCCAGTGAAATATACTGGGTTCAGACGCGTAGAGTGATTAGCTCATATTTATTAAGTGGTTTCAGCTCCAAAACTAAGACAAACTTGCAGGGTCAGAGCCCTGCTTATATTCGTACCACACACCACACCCAACACACACCCAACTACCAATGATAGGCTATTTACACGGTATTGTTAAGCAATTGGCTATTACTAAGATCTGGGTCAATCTATTGGATCTTTCTAGGATCCTAGCCTTATATTGTTATGCGTTCTAAGCTCCGCTATTTCACATGTCCGTTGCAAAGCCCATTCGCAAGTCCAGTTCCATCGCAATACGTAACAGCGATATTCATCTTGGTGGCTATTGAGCCACTGCTGGTGGAACACATTCACAAAATACTGGCCTGTCAAGATTATGTATGCCCCAGGATCATCATGAGCCAGCCATACAGCTACATTCCATGTTTATGTGGGTTTTGTTCATATGTACAATCAGCAGCGTTAATTGTTTGGTGGCATTTAGCATGAAGGGCATGCTCAGAACTAATGGATTGAAGTGAAGTACAGTTCCCAGATAGCAATGTGAGGATGTGTGAAATATTTAAAATGTGCCCAGGTTTGGAAGTTAGAAAAACAAAATGGGCAAGGCCGAAATGCTACGGAGACAAGCCAGGCAGCTTCTCACACCCTACCTCTAGCAGGATTGAGACAACTGAGGGAAGCACCTCTTCTGTACATTAAATTGTGCAAGTTTTCCATCAGATGGGCTGGAAAATGGGGGAGAAGGGGAGGTCAGTGGCAGGAAAGCAGTGCAAGAATTTACATGCAAAAACATTTGCAATACAATTAAGAACCATTTTGAGGTTAGGTAAAAAGCAAACATTGGACGCTTCCTACAGGTTGCAATCAAATTGCAATTCAAACAGAAGAATGTTTGCCCACCACTAGATGAAATTCTGGGCTGGTCGGCAAACTTTGAGCTGATTACCAACTGATGTGATAGAGGAAACCTTATTATATTTAGAGGGGGGGGTATTTCTTCCCTTGGCCAAACTCTCAGCCCAAGTCTTAATCTTTAACAGTGCAATCCTAAACAAAACAAAATTTGAGTCCAGTGGCATCTTTAAGACCAACAAAGTTTAATTCTGGGTATAATCGTTTGTGTGCATGCACACTTCTTCAGATAAACAGAGCTACACTTATCCTAAACAGAGTTACCCTTTTCTATGCCCATAAACGTCAATTGATGTAGCTGGGTGTTTAGGATTGCACTGCAACATGATTAATCTTTACAGAAAGATACTAGACTGAAGTGGAAGTCTGGCCAGCCTAACAAGCCCATCACAGCCCCCCTGTGCCCTGCTTTTGCAATGGTTTCTCACAATTAACATGATGATTTCATCATAAGGACAAAAGAAGCCGTTTCCTGATGCAACAGGTGGGACAAGCCCAAGATGATCGCAACAGATACACAAGGGCATACGTTAACAGCTGGGGCACAGAAGGGTTCCCCCAGCAGCTCCTAAAGGGACTTCTGAACACTGCTCTCTCCCTAAAGGAAAGCTAAGCTTGTGAATGGTGATCTTCTGTCTTGTCAAATTGCTACTAAGTCAACACTTGGTTTGTTTAATGCTTGGCAAATGCCCCACACCCTCTGATCCCTACATACAGCACAGGGCACACATTATGTTTGGGTTACTTCTTCTTCTTCTCTGTTCAGTAGCCATGAGACAGCTGTCTCCAGAGCAAGGCAAAGAAAAAGGGGAGGACAAGTAACTGTTACAACCATGCCCTGTATCTAGGAAACCAGACTAGGGAATAGTCTTGCCTTGGCACAGGGGAGCTCTGGCTATGCAGGAGTCAGTCACAGACAGATCATCTGCATATCACACAGGTTCCCAGAGTGTGCAGAGTCCTCATTTGAGAATGGTGTGTTGGTTTGTGAAGTGTGTGACTCCAGGACAAGCTGTGCTGCTTTGGTTCAGCACTGGAAAGCCACAAATGTGTCAGTGTTGTAACAACAGCACAATCTCCATGCTGTATGCAAACACCCACACATACATCTCTGCATGGCCAAAGCCCCAAGAAGCCAGGAATCAAGGTCTCTCTCACTGTCAGGAATAGCCCATTCATCAGAGAGCCCATTCCAAGCAGCAATGACTTTGTGACGTTCCAGATCTGGGAAGGAGCAGTCACTCGAGTGGGGGAGGACTGGCTGCCTGGCAGTAAACCCTGGGATTCCATTTTGCACAGCAATTAGTTTCCAGGCCGGTGAAAGATGTTCTTGTTTCACAGGACCAGGATAGTAAAATGAGAGCTAGGCAGGTGCAAACTGTGCTTGAGATGTCACTCCCAATGCTAGCAGCATCTGTACCAGATCACAATGTAACTGACTGCAACTATCAACAGAATAGTTACTCTTCAGTTTCAGAGCACAGAACTGGATTACTGCTTCCTCTCCTAGGCTCATGTTAACAACAGGTCAAGAGATAAATGCTCTTCCCCACCGATTCTGGGAGCCTCCTGGAGTTGGGAGGGGGGCAGAGAGACAGAGGAGCTTTTGGTTTGCTTTGAGTTTCTTATCCCTTGCAAAGAGCACAGCCAGGTACCAGGCCAATGAGAATCCAGACCTAATATTGGGTTGGGAGAAGAGCTGCTGGAAACCCAGTGAGTAAGGGCTGTCTGTCCATCCTGCTCCCTGTAGCTCTAGTATGTATTTTCTTCTGCCAAGTAGTTGCTGTTGAGCAACCTGGGCTGCGGTCACACGGAGCAGTAACCACACTACAGAGACGGAAGATAGGCGGATTTTCCGGGCGCGATCACAGCGCCACATCTGGGAAGCGTAGAGCTCCCGTGGCGAACCCAAGGTTTCCCGCCAAAGATGCGGGAAACCCATGTCCCGTTGCTAAAAGGTTTTTTTCCCCCAAGTCTCCACGGGATGCACACAAGCACCCAACGGCGCATGCGCACACTTCGTTTAAAAACAAACAACACAGCCCCCTCCTCTTTTCCATACCCACCCACTCCTAGCTCGGCCTGCTCGAGAGGAACTCTCTGCACTGGGCGGCAGAGGGGGAGGTGCAGGGGGGTGTGGCAGGAGGGCGGCCCGGACGAAGCTCCTCCTGGAGGGGACTGGACGGAGGTCACAGTTTGCATTCCTCTGCAGCCCTGGAAGGGCTTCTTTGCCGCGCCGCAGGATTGTCCTGTGATCGGCACCTCCCCCCTAACCACGGGACCTCACGGGACCTCTACGGGATGTCTGATCGCACAACCGTGCGTTTTTTTGCTCCGGGGCACTCCCCCCCGCATTTTCCTGCCTGTGTGACCGGGGCCCTTGAAACCCTTAATGCGCAGAATGGCAAAAAGTCATATCGCTTAGGTAACAAAATAGGTTGCATTGACCCTTTGTCTGAGTGAATCTTCAGAGCTTTTTGGAAATAGTGTGAAACTTCTATTTTATGTAAAGATGTACCCAGCACCTGGAGATAACTGTCAGGGGCATTGTGTATACATGTAAATGCTAAACATGTAGCAGGATTACACATGAACTGGCCCACTTTAAATGCACCATGAGGCTTGTGCAAAGTTGCCTGGGTGACCTCTTCTTGTCCAAAATGTCAAGTTTAAACCAGGCCTTAGAGCCAATCCTTCTGGCATTTCAGGATAAAGGTAACCCAGCCTGCAGAGCCCATATGTATGAGATAGCATACTTTCTTCTTACCGGTCAGAAATTAGAGTAATGGATTCCCTCCCACCCCCATGAATTTCCACTTTACTCAGACTCCACACTGTCTCTCAGCAGAGGGGGTCAAAGTGCACTGCAAAAGCAGCAGGAGAGAGGAAGTGCCCTGCTTTGAACCCTAGTTCCCATGGGACTTTTATGATCTGCTTGGTGTCACTGGGTGGTCTGGGTCACTTATCCTGGGATTCCTTATACCTTCCCAAGGAAAAGTATTGCTCAATGTCCTCTTAAACTGGACACCAACCCCCCCCCTTCCGTTTTGAGAGTGGGTTGTGCTAAATGAGACTTGCTCCCCTATGCCTTGGTTCCTTCATGGGGCCTCCCAGGCTGCCCAGCTCTGGAACTATGTGGCAAGTGACCATGAAAAGATGAAAGAAACTTTTTTTCTCTGACCTCCACCTCCCTCCTTGATCTCCAAGACCTTTTCCTTACAGCAGAAAACAGGCTTTCCCATGGCCAGCAAGGTCAGCATTCCAGCCTGTGCTCACAAAGGGAGGAATGTGGGGAATGCACCTGAGAAATGAGCAGTTCCTTTCATTCCAGGAGGCAACATGCAGAGACATAGAATGATGGGGAGCATGGGCTCAGCTCAAGTCTTCCAAATGGAGGACGTTCCTGTTTACTCAGCATGTGAGGAGCTCTTTCTGCAAGGTGCTTTGGAAAACATTTTAAGGGAAAAGGAAATGCCACATGATCCATTTGTCCAGAGAGCTGGATACTCCAGTGGTGTAAATGACATTTCCTAGCCTTATCTGCTGTGCTGAGCCACACTAAAGACCTTTCTCAGTGAAAGCATGGCCCAATCAAAACACTGTTTTTGCAAAGCAGTCTTGCAAATCCATTTTTAATGACAGCCACTTTCTGCATCTAACTGCAGGATGGTGTTAGCAGTCAGACCCTCCTCTTGCAGAGGGTGCAGTTTGCGCTTAGAGATACATGCCCTTCTGAAATATCACCCCAAAATCATATGTGCATGGCACTGCCTAGCCTAGAAATGAAAATGACAACCTGGACACACAAAATGGTTGCTGCCAAGCAAGAGCCTGGGAACATATTTTTGGAAGGTGAACTTTAGCAGCTGACCCATTAATGACCTCTTCCCACCCTAAAGATGATCAAGCAAGGTATCCTCAAAAAAATGGTACTCAATCTGGCACTTTGAAAACAGGCTGGAAAGTGAAATCATGGATTTCCCAAGAAAACGTCTCACCTCACCTTGATTTAATCCAGTCGTCACTTCCTCCTGACCCGTTTACCCCAGTTTAGCAACATGTAACACAACCCCGATAAGTTTCCCATCCTGTAATAAAAGGCAGTATTTATGCCTAGAGTGCAACTTGAGTAGAGCCATCAAAGGCTCCCCCAAATCTTTGTTTATTTTGGGGGGCAGTCACTCAGCACAGCCCTGGGAAACAATTTTCCTATAAATATAGCACACTGATCCATAGCTGTGTGTGTGTGTGTTGTCAATGTCAAACCTCAAACCCCCACTTGTGTGGGGGACCTTCCATGAAATGCTGACTGTTTTGCAGCTCTCTCCACAGACCTCTTTGTTTAGATTGGTAAATATCACCTCTATAAACAATATCTCCTCACTCCTCCCTTTACTTCCTCTTAGCTAGCTTGTAAGTTTTAAGCGTGTATGTGTGTATGTTTTGCTCTTTTATTTTCTCTTTCAATAAAAACTCTACCAGTTGAACATCTGCCTGGTTTATTTGGGAGTTCTCTAAGGAAAAATCCTGGTATACATTGGTGGAGATCCCAAGTTACCCGCCTCTCGCTTGTCTCCAATAAAGCTAATTTCCCCCACTAATTAGGAGACTGCCAGTTTGGGTAACAGTGGGACAGCCTTGTTGCAGAAATGAAGTTGCTGTGGTGGCAGCATCTCTTTTTAACAAAGAGATCTGACTTCAGTTTAGGAGGGTAGATTTATACAAGCTCTACAATTTTAAAAAAATGAAGGTCGCAACATGGTGCAGAGAGTGTAAATAATGACCAAATTATCTCCCTTTCTCACAATACTAGAACTCTGACTCATATCATGAAATTGACTGGCAGAAGATTCAGAACAGACAAAAAGGGACAGCTGGATTCTAGTCCAGGAGTGCCTTAGAGACCAACAAGATCTTGGAGGTATGAGCTTCTGACACTCAAAGCCCCCTTTGTCAGTTCCTGAGAGCTTTGACTGTCAAAAGCTTATAGCCTGAAGGTCTTGTTGGTCTCTAAGATGTTACTCGACTCGGATTCTAACCAACGTGACTACCCTCTGAAACGATGAACAAAAGGAAGTAATTCTTTACACTCTACGTAATTAACTTACAGAATTTACTAGTCCTAGATGTGAGGATGGATGGCCACTCACTGAAATGGATTTCAGAAGAAGGACAAATTCACAGATTTGTCCATCAAGAGTGATTAAGAAATGATATTTAAATGGAATCTCAGTGTACAAAGTCAGTCTACCTCTGAATGCCAGATGTTGAGGAAAAGTCAAAAGAGGTTGACCAACACCTTCATAGCCTGATTGGACCACTGTTGGAAACAAACTGCTGGACTAGATAGTTGTTGGTCTGGTCCAGAAAGGTCATGCTTAAATGCTTCTGTCAGGATCAGATGCAATAGAAGGCTGAGTGCCTATAGTTTTCTTTACTATATTTTATATATGTAAATCAACAAGGGATGCTGCAGTATAAAGCATTGGTTCATCTGACCAATATTGTCTAACTCACTACAGCTCTTCAGGCAGAGAAGGATCTTTCCAAGCAGCAGCTGCTACCTGGGGATGCCACCCTCCAGGTGGGCCCTGGGGATCTCCTGGAATTACAGCTCACTTCCAACCTACAGAGATCAGGTCCCTCAGAGAAAATGGATGCTTTGGAGGGTGGACTGCATGGCATTGCACCCCACAGAGGTCCCTGTTCTCCCCAGGCTCCATCCTCAAATCTTCAGGAGTTTCCCAGTCTGGATCTGGCAATCCTATCCCCCTGTCCCCCACCAGTGGCCGGGAGGACCTGGCGACCGTCTGAGGTCTTCTAACTGAAGATGCCAATGATAGAAACTGGGACCTTCTGCACACAAATCAGGCACTCTACCTACCATAGAGACACAGCCCTCCCTGCCATTTCCCCCTTCTGTACAATTCCTATAGCAACCCTGGTTTCCTCTCCATCTTGTCACACTAGAAGCAGCATGTTAACTAAGGAAGAGCACAGTGTGATGTGAGTTTCCTTTCACTGTAGTCTCTGTTTTGAACTGCAATGTCAGCCCTAAGCCCTGATTCTGAAGCCTGCACTTTCTCCACTATGGCTGCTAGGTCCAGATCCTGAAATTAAAAAGCATACACAGGCCTGTAGTTCCCTGGGAGCTTCCTGAAAATCTTAGGGTTTTGGTTTTTTTAGTCTAGTTGTTATGTTACATTTGTTAAAGAATTTTCTTACCCAAACGGAGGTAATGTTAGTACACAATTATGAGTTTTTAAAATAGCTCTGTTTGCACCTGGAAAAACACCTAGGAATAAGAATGCACAGGCGGAGACATTCCACCCAATGCAGTGTTTCCAACTGCAGCAGCATGGGCCCAGGCTACAGTCTGAGAGCGCATGTTACCACAGTGTTGCTGAAACCATGTAGACACAGCTCTGGTCAGTGCCTGCATGGGAGACTTTTTGCTGCCTTATGAGGAAAAAAGGAAGGAGACAATATGGCAAGGCTCAGCAATGCAATCCTAAGAACACTTTCTTGGAAGGAGCTCCACCAAATAGCACTGAGTAGGGTTCTGAGTAGGCCTCCTTAGGACTGGCCTGTAAATGTCTGGCGGGGGCGGGGGGGGCATATGTCGTTTAGGGAGAAGCACTAAGGGATGAAACAGAAGTCTCTGGAGCAACTGTTAGGATGTCTAGTTTTCCGGAGAGCAGACTGAGAAGTAGCCCTATCAGTGGCCATTCCCAGTGATCACTTCCCTCTATTGGCAGCTTCTCCGGAGGGAGGAATCCACGCCAAGACAGCTCCCCCCACAAGACAGCCACCTGCCACTAGCAGCAAGAACAAGGCTGTGATATCCCTCTGGAGATGCCTTGTCCCTCTTCAAATCTCAGAATGGAGAGCATGTTTTCCTGCTCTGGCGCTCACAGTGGCTGTTCATCTGCTACGGCCAAACTTCAGTGAGAGGAAGCAGCCAGGGCACATCCCCTCCTCCATGGCCCCCTCCCCATTCTCCTTCTCCGCCCCTGCTGCTGCTCAGGTCTGGAGTCCCTGCCTATGACATCATTTCCCACCAATCACAATGGCAGTTGCCTGGATGTCTGGAAGCTGAGGGGGGCCACTTCCCCCTTTTTATATCCGATACAAGTTCAATGGCATGCAGTGAAAACTGACCCAGCCCAGATCAGAGAGGGGAGGAGGCAGTTTGCATGCTTCCAATGATCACTATCATGCCGAGTGCACAACTGGAT
>NW_015171521.1:734286-757449 GCF_001447785.1 Gekko japonicus
TTGTAGTACACGCTCCAGCAATGAGTTGATGCTCCCCATTTCTCCATCGCCAAACCCCCTCTGCAGTTAATTTCTTCTAGTTAAATACCACACTGCCGCCACCACCACCCCACCTCCTTGCAACTTCCAGGCTTCCCATTTACAATTACTTCATCCTTTAAACAGTTTGATAACAAAGAGCCACTGAACTAACCTCCTAATTTCAAAAGGCTTTTTCAGTCATTACACGTTTGGGGCTCCTACCTCATGTACTAAGAAAGTACGCAATGCATGATCCTGTCATTAAGCATGCCCATCATTTTATGTGAACAGGGCAATGTGTATGTTTTCCAGCTTTGATATGCATAGCCTTCAAAAATCTGAGTTTCTCATTGTGAGTGTTAAAGTTGGAAGATACGTACGTTACACAAAATGGTAAACAGAGAAGATACGTACGTTACACAAAATGGTAAGTACACACACCCCTAGTGTACTGAGAGGACTACACATAGCATACTCTCCCAGGACACAAGGTGGGAGTGCCAAAACTGTAACACCTGAAAAGCCTTTTAAGTTTGGCTGGGCACAAGTGCTCATTTGACTTTGCACAGTGCCCCAGAAAACAGATCCTGGACCTTGAGATTTCAGCGCAACCCAATTTTTCTGTGGTAAGAACATGGGAGCTTTCAGTTTCAGATTACACAGATCTCTGCATGAAAGCAATTGTGGTATTTGTCCACTGTCAAATCTGTTAATGACAATGAAACTTTAAAGTCAAATTTGGAACTACCTCCAGTTTCATTTGCCCACCACCAAGAGCAGGTGCAGAAACCAATGATTCCGGGTCAAAGGTGTGAAACTGAAAAACAAAACTGGAGTTGCTTTCTTTCGTGTCAGCATCTGATAATTTCTATTGATACTAACTGACATAAGGTTACCAACTTTTTTCCTAGCAAAAATGCAATATATGGGGAAGTTGGCAACTGCTACATTTTTGCTTGTTCTGTAACCATTGTCAGGAAAAGCTGACAATTGCTAGGTGCATCAGGACCAATTCATACCGTTCTGAACACTCAAGCAAGGTATAGATCAATAGACTCGGGTTGCAATTGTACATGTGGTGAAAGGATTGTATGTGTGGTGAAAGGATCAGCACACTTCCAGATCTCTGTGTTCAGCTTGCACTGGTATAAGAAACAGAATCCAGGGCTCTTTTTGTAGAAAAAGCCCAGCAGGAACTCATTAGCATAATAGGCCACACCCAACAGCAGAAACTCATTAGCATATTAGGCCACACCCCTGACAGCACAGCTCATTAGCACATTATGCCACACCCCCATGTTACCAGAAGTGTGGTTATTCAGCCACACCCACCTTTTGCTTGTTATTCTGTTTACCTTGTTTGTTGTCAAAAACCAGGGCTTTTTTGTAGCAGGAACTCCTTTGCATGTTAGGCCACACACCCCTAGTGTAGCCAATCCTAATGAGTTTCTGCTGTTGGGTGTGGCCTATTATGCTAATGAGTTCCTGCTGGGCGTGGCCAACTTGGGAGCCAGCCGGAACTTCGTTCCTGTGCGTTCCTGCCCAAAAATAGCCCTGAAAATAACCATAACTTTGTTTCACTGTGTGCTCATTGGAGATCTAGCTAACCTCTGAAGAAATCAAGTTACTGTTCACTTGTTTGCAAGATGTGTTCACTTGGCCCTCATGTACATGGGATTGTATGAACAGGCACATTTCTGTCTTCTTTAAAGCTCTTTATTCACTGACACATCATCTATGAATTGGAACATTTCCTGTTTTGCATATCAACAACACCAGCACAGAGAGAGCATGCAACTCTGGAACGAATCATACTTCCTGGTCTGATAACATACTTACCAAGGGGATCTAGTAGGCAGCTTGAAATCTGAGAGATCTGAATTCAAATGTTGCTTTGCCTTGGACTGCCAGGATAGTTTTGAGCAATTAAATTTTCACCTTTTTAGCCGCCTGCTGCTTATACTCACTCTGAGGCCACCACTGGTATAATGGTGCCTGTGTGTGTTTTAGCACAGCTCTTGAGACACATGCTTGAGTTTTCTAAATGGGCACTGCGGGACTGGACCTTAGCAATAATGCCACTGGCTAGCTGGCTCTCTCTGAATGAACTTGTTGCGTGGCAATTGTACCACTCCACTCACTCACTCACTCACTAGTTTGCAGTAAATGAGCTGAGCCCAGAGATCACATGTGTTCCTAATCCCCTCCCACAGTAAAGAAACAGGTGGGTCAGACATGCAGAGGCATCTAGGAAATGTGGAAGTACCTATATGATTAAAGATTGTAGGTACTGGAGAGGAAACAGAGATTGCTGTATGAAATCCAGGTTCAAGAGTCTATCACATACGCCCTCTGACAATCCAATAGGGACTGGAACCAGGGGGACAATACTAGCTGCTTCCTTTGTGAATTATCCCAAGGAATCATAATAAAGCGCAGTATTTCAAGGGAGGACTATCTCTGTTGTATTGTCTAGGAGGCTATTCTGCCAATATTCATTTATTTAGTATATTTTTTAAATTCTGCTTTTCCTCCAAGGGTCTCAGGGCAGTATACATCAGTTATATTCTCCATCATTTTATCCTCACAACAGTTCTCTGAGATAGGTTAGGCTAAGACCCAAACAAAAGGTGACAGGGTCCTTGTGGCTGTCAGAAGGACACTGCTGCCATTTTAAAGACATTTTAAAATGCCATGAGGGCCAATGCTGATTGAGTCCACAGTTGTTAGAAGGCAGTTTATAGACAGCAACCCATAAACACCCCTCCTATTACATAGCTCAAATATCATAAGCATAATACACTATTATTCGAAGCCAAGGATCAAGGTTCAAGGCATAGCCTGGCTTAAACAGACACAAAATGGGTGCCAGCCAGAGGATACTAATCATCCAAGGACATAATAGTTAGAAAGTGTGAGAAGGAACAACTGACCCACTAATGACATCCTCCCCACCCCAGGGAGATGCATACTTCAGGACTAAGGGACTTCCAGGGGTGTCGAACGTATTGGTTATGAGGGCCGAATCTGACATAAATGAGACCTTGTTGACTCATGTGTGTCATAAAACGTAATGCCAGGTAGCGGAGATATAAACTTTATAAAGGACACAGACAAACACAATTAAATATTTTAAAACTTTAAATAACACATGCATAAAACACTAGCACTCTTGCAATATTTTGCCTATTTAACAGTCTCTGATAACTGACAATAACTGACACCTCTGCTCTGAATTATTGCATCAAAATGTCTGTGCTGTAGCAATCTTGAGTATGCTGTTCAGGTGTGTATCTGTAAGATGCAAACCTACTTTTGATTTATTGATGTTCATTACAGAAATCTCATGCTCAGTGTTCCTAGCCTAGGACCCAGGGGAAAACATGAAATGGCTGGGCATTGCAACCTTTTGTACATAAGTTGCTTCATGTGCTGGTCAAGAACATGAGAAGGCATCCTGACACAGACTGAGGGCCATGTGTTTGTCTACAAAACTATACTCTTCCCCAGAGAAATAATTACAACTTCCTACAAAGGAAATGTGCTGGGTGAACTTGGTCTGGATACACACTCTCAGTCTAATCCACCACACTGGCTTGTTGTTATTCCTCCTTTAAAATCGTTCACATTGCTTTCTTACTGAGAAGGAGGGGGAGGAGCCTTAGCCAGTTCTTTACCAGACTCTCTCAATCACACAGGAGTGGCTTGCCATCTATCTCTCCTGTGCGACTGAGAGAGACTGGTAAAGCAAGCTCTGATGTGGCAGCAGCAAGAGAACCGGAAAAGGAAGTAAGAAACAGCCAGGGCCTTGTGGGCTGGATTGAGGCCCTCATCCGGTCCCCGGGCTGCATGTTTGACACCTCTGATCTATGACCTCCTTTTGATCTCATCACATGACCAGCCTCACTTCCCCTGACCCTTCTACCCTGAATTAGCAACACTTAACATTATTCACCATACTTGAGAGTTTTCCCATCCAACAATCACCAGGTTTCAAGACACATTTACACCTTGATTACACCTCAGGAAAACCCATCAAGGTTCTCCAAAATCACTGTGTGGGACACATCAAAGCCTCTCCCAAACCTTTGTCCATCTCCCAAAAAGCAAACAAGTTATTGTTTTGGGGCAATCACGGGGCAATCATGTCAGCATAGCCCCAGGAAACATTTTTCCCATATCAAGGGGACCTAGCCAGCAGGCAGAGTGTGTGCCTTGGATCCCCCGTACACCCCCATTTGCGTGTGGGCCTCCTCCTTCTCTTCATGAACTGCTGGTCATTTCACTGCCGCTGCAGGCCTTGCTCTTCAAGACTGGTAACTATCACTTTCCATGAATTACTTTTCCCCACTACTCTCATTTATTTTCTTCTTAGTTAGCTTGTGTGTTCCTCATGTACTTTGTGTATATGTTTTACTCTTTTATTTCTTTTTCAATAAAACTCTTTCCAGTTGAAACATCTGACTGGTTTATTTTGAGAGTTCTCTAAGGGAAAAATCCCTGTAAACATTGGTGGAGATCCAAGTTACCCGCCTCTCGCTTTGTCTCCTTTAAGCTAATTTCCCCAATTAAATAGGAAACTGCCTCTCATAACACTGTGTGCTGCTCTTCTCCCCCTCCCATGCTTTTTTAAGTACTGAAAAAGCCACTGGGAAGAGGCTTGTCCCCATGGCTGTTTCAGCACTTGAAAAGGTGTCAGATGGGATGACAAGAGGGCCATGCTACAGGCCAACCCTCACATCAATTTAAAATGACTTTTAAATGGTGGCGGCAGCCTCATGGCAGCCATGAGGATGCTGTCATATTTAGTTCAGCCCTGAAAGTATGTGACTGACCCAAGGTCACCTAGCAAGCTCTGGAGTGGGGATCTGAACCATAATCCAACTCTCTAACTAATTCAATGCACTGGCTAGAATAGAGCTCCAGGAAAACCTGGATTTCTTGACATCCTGAACAAATGTCAGTACACAGAGGTTTTCCTTCTAACTTTTCACACTTTTGCAGCACTGCTGATTACACACTAACAGAGGTAATCACAGGGAGCTTTCCTGTCACATGGAGGCCTACTTTTAGGCCAGGTTTTCCGCAGTGGCTTCAAGCACAACTACGTCACAGAAGCACAAAAACACCATTAAACAGTCTGTGCCTGCCAAATGTAGCCATAGCATCCTCCATCAGGGGGGAGCTGCCCCATATTAGAGAGAAAGAGGGAGGGCGGGATATAAATCCAAAAATAAATGATAAATAAAAGGGTGCTTTTATACACATTGTTAAAAGACACAGCAGCCCAGCCTGGTCAAGTTGACCTCAATCTGAAGACTGACAGACTGGAAGCCATTTCTGTGATTCCCCCCATGTCGTGCCCCACCCCCACCCCGGGTTATCTCCTTCAGTTGGAGCAGGCCCAGCTAGTTTCAGTCCAGCTAGAAAGCAAGATGATAAATTGGCTCCCTCGGTACTCAGACTGTCTGGAGTGCAGCAACCTGGGTCAAGTTGACCCAATGCAATAAAATGTTAATTCTTCCATTAGAAAAATGGGGCATGCCCAGTATTTAGGATGACTCTGTCAGAGGACATCAATCACTGGACTGTGAGGAGCCCTTACCAATGTAGCTGCTCCCAGTCACAGCTCCAGGCTAGTCTGCTGTTTTGTTGAAGCTGGTGGAGAAGGAATATTTCTTTTTCTACAATGTTATCAGTGTAAAGTGACACTTTGCAGCATGATAAAAAGATTGGTCTGTGCCCTAAGGAGCTTACAATATACTGTTTGATATCAGAGAGAGAATGGTGGCAGGGGATGGAAGGGAGAGGCAATGAATACAAAGGAGGTAAGTGTGGAATGACAGGTGCCCTTTATGATCACTAACCTCAAGATGCGCTCCTTGATTTCCTAGGAATACCAAGGATGATGCAGCAGACCTGCATGTAAGAGTTAGATCAGCAGACACTTCATATAAAGTGGGGTAGTACCATTTAAGGTAGAGCATGGGGAGTTTGGGGAACTTGAATTCTCCCTTTGCTTATGCTTTCCACCCTAATACTGCTTTGCCCCAGCTGTTTTTCTTCCACTGAGACCTCATGACTGCAAACTCCAAGAAAAAACTGCTGTGGGAAAATCGTATCAGGGAAGGAAACACATGTGGTCTCAGCCTCTGATCACAGTCTTGACAATGAGGAAAGCAGTTGACCAGCTTCACAAAGTAGTTTTGGAGACAATGAAATAGAAATCTGTTATGTATCAGAACTATATATCAGAGACTGGCTGAGCTTGGAGCTCTAGAACAATAGCTCACAAGGACTCTGGAAGTGACCAATGAGAAACCGCTGTAATGTAAATAGCCTATAGTTGGGAGTGGGGTGTGTTTGGGTGTGGTTTATTGCATGCTATTTAAACAGGGTTGTCACCCTGGGGTTTCAGTCTTGTTCCTGAAATCACTAAATAAAGTAGAGCTGTTCACTGCAATGTGTCTTGAACCCAGTATTTAACCAATCTATGTAGAAATCTGTGTTTTTGTTTTGAAAGTACAATTGTTAAAACAATAATAGGTTACTATTATGACTACCTAACTCTGATTGCCTTAACTAATCCCTTGATAATAATGTGGGGGGGGAGCTATATTGTACCACAGAACCAATGAATGGTGCAGATCAGCATCTCAAGGATTCTGTACATGCAGTGTTCCAAAGTTCAGCCCATTCTGATACCTAAATATAAATCAAATTATCTGAATATTTCAACAGGTAGCAGCTCCCCACCGTGACCCTTGTGGCAAGCTAACAGGTTCTGATATATAAACAAGAGGTTCAGATATATAAGCAGATATATAACAGGTTCAAATATATAAGCAGGTGGTTTCCAAAATAAAAACAGCAGCAGAACCAGAATTTAGGATGACTGTTTAATAATCAAGGATATGACCTTTTATAAAAAGCAATTTAGCATAATCAACAGGCTAATATCAATATAATCCACCTTGAGTCTCAGCAAGAAAGGTGGACTATAAATAAAATTAACAAACAACCGAAGAAATACTAAAGAGTGTCTAGGTAAAGGAGGAGCAGTTTATGAGTGCGGGCTTATCCTGGCTTGAAATAACAAGCAGCACAAACAAAGTCAAATGCAGTCCTAACTTTCTCCATAGTACAGAACAAAGCGCAACACCCACCCACTCCAACAATTCTCCCCATTTTAAAACAAAGTTTAAATGCATTTTACTTTTGCCATAAGATGAGGTTTGTTGCTCTTATTGTCCCAGAATATTTCCTGTGACACAGAAAATATTCAAGCAATAATATTTGGGGCACTATCCAGTCAATGTTATGCACTTTTAAGACCATTTATTTTCAGTGGGATAAGTAGTTGCGTAGTCTTTTCCACTGAAAAGTAGTCTTTTCCATTCAAATCAATGGGACAATAATGCTTAACTTTGGCGAGGTCACTCCTTAATAGTAAAGACTGCTGATAGATGCCTGGATACTGTCAGCCAGTTAAGGAAATGGAAAATATATTAACTGGTTTCTCATAAATAATTGTATATTACCCTTATGACTGCAATTCCAGATACCTTCATTATAATTAACCCACAAAGTTAAAAGCATGTCATAAAAGTGTAGCAATCAGATACATCAAGATGACTGATAAGACTGCAGCAGGCCCTGTATGATTATATATAAGTAATATATACACACACAAGTGTGCATACACACCTCCCACTCACAGTCATCATGGGGTTCCATGTATAAATGGCACAAGTATGCATCTTCCACACCCAGCCAGACCACTCCACGCTGCAGGAGGTTTTGCTTGTAAACAGCAGTCACTAAGTAACACTCCTAATCAGTTGCTGCTGGACTATTATTCATCCCAAGCTAACCTTAAACCCTGCCCCTTCTCTGCAAGGCACCCCTACAACAGAGGAAATTCCACAGCTCTGATGTGATGTGAAACAAAACATGAGCTGCCACCCCTAGTCCCAGCCAAACTCTCTCCTTCCCGGCCTCTCTTTTTCTCTCTGTGACACACTCCAATAAAGGAAGGCTCTCTCTTTGCAAATCCACCCCTTCCCCCTTTCTTCATCCTTTTCTGGTTAAGGCATTGTAACCTGATAGGCTGGAAATGCAGTTTCTTTCATCTTCCATTTCCCACATCCTGATAGTCTGGCGAGAAAGAGCCCACCCAGAGAAAGGAATTCCAGGCATGTGGCTTCCTTTCCCTCTCCAGCCCCCCATGTGGCTCCATTCACAAAGCAGATTAGCAATGGCACTGGGGCCTCCAGCGAGCCCACAACTCTATCCCCCCCTCACAATAAGAATCATCAGCAATCCCCCCTTCCAGGTATACATGTGCCTCGTCTCTAGCTCCAGGGTCCAGCTCCTCTGTGTTCCTTCCTCCTCCCAGAAGAAAAAAATTGCAGCTAATCTGGAATGCCCTTTTTAATCTTTATTATACTGAATGACATTCAGATTTCCTTAAACAAGGGTTCTGTTGGTCTGAAAGAAGTTTGAATTCTAATTGTCAAAGGGTTCTGTTGGTCTGAAAGAAGTTTGGAGAGCAAGCTACATGAATTCTAATTGTTAACCAACAACAAGATTTTGCCAAAATCTCTGAAAGATCTCAAAGCATATAAAGGACCCACAACAGCATACTCTGAAAGATCTCAAAGCATATAAAGGATCCGTGATGGGCTGTCCAAAGGACCCACAACAGCATAAAAAAAACAAAGACAGTTGCATGGTTTCTAGATCCTGAGTGCCCAACCTGAGATGCTTAAATTTTCTTCTTTGAATGTTCTGATAATTCATAATTTCTGCTGAAATCATTGACCTTTCTGGTGATGTTTTAACAAACCTATGGCTTAAGAATTTGCCTCTGTGGTTAAGGTTCTACAAACATAGTCCTGTTGAATTCATTAACCACCCACCACTGATGAACTAAGCTAGTGATGAACAATTAAATTCCATAATGATACATTTAAATCCTTTGTGGACAATCAAGGGGTGCAAACTGAAAGTGCAGAGGGTGGAGGCAGGATCAAAAGATCCCCCCCCCACCTACATGCCTGCTAGAATGTGTGTGTGTGTGTGTGTTTGTGTGAAGTGCCATCAAGTCGCAGCCCACTTATGGTGACCCCAGCAAGGGGCTTTTCAAGGCAAGTGTGAAGCAGTGGTGGTTGGCCATTGCCTTCCTCTGCAGAGTCTTCCTTGGAGGTCTCCCATCCAAGCACTGACCCTGCTTAGCTTCCAAGATCTGAGGAGACTGGGCTATACCATGCTGCCTTCCCTCCCTGCCTGCTAGAATAGACCAGTGCATATATGAACTGTACAGACATGGGCTCGGTACGCATGGCTGAAAAGCCTGCTAAAAACAGGGTCCCTGACTGTGGGGAAAGCCTATTTGTACATGCATGAAGGACTGCTTGGACTATCCATTCAAAGGGCTTAAATCAGGATGAGGCCTGCTGCCAGGATGAGGCCTGCTGCCCCCAGGTGCATCAATAGGGTTGCCAAACTCCCCGGTTTGGCAGGGGTCCCCCACTTTTTGGGGGGTTCTACCTGCCACCGGCCAGCTGGCCGATGGGGGAAGCCCCACCCCCAAGCCCCAACACCCGCAGCCTCCCCTCTCCCTTTTCCCTGCACTTAAAGGGGCTCCCTTTAAGTGCAGGGAGCTGGCATTTCCTGCACGCCCGATCTCCAAGCGGAGATTAGGCGTGCAAAGCCTTCCAGCTCCCTGCACTTAAAGGGGCCCCTTTAAGTGCAGGGAGCTGACATTTCCCCGCGCATCCATCGGGCGGGAGGCGGCAGACGTCCCCAATGTGACGTCATCACGTCGGGGATGCCCCACCCCCTCCTTGATCGCCCCCCAAAGTCCTCCGCTGGGGGCTAAAATGGACTTGGCAACCCTATGCGTCTATCTGCTCTTCTCGATTGTCCAAAAAGGGCTCAAGTTGTAATAGTCATGGGTGGTGGGTCACTTGCTGGGTTTCTTGCACAAGACATGCTCTCCTTTACACCAGGCAGTCTGGATACACAGCCTAACCTGACATATGGTCATCTGTGAACTGAACTAACTGAAACTGGGAAGAAAGTCTGGGCCTGGGATGCTTGTCTACAAGGCAGGAAAATTTGGCCTCCCTGTGCGCCACCTTTAGCTACCTTCTCAGGATCTGCCCACCCAGGACTCTTCATTTGCTCTCAGGAAGCTGCATAATATCACAACTTCTGATACAAAGGCCTAGTTCTAGGGCTGGGATGACCAGCTCTTGTGCTCACAAGGGCCGGCCTGTTCACAAGGCAGAGGTATGAGTACTGGAAGCATCTTTTGCTCCAGAATTAAACTTTAATTGGACCCACACTGGACCCAACTTTGTTCTATTGTTTCAAACCAACAGAGCTACCCATCTGAATCTAAAGACTTGGACAGTTGCATATACCTTCTCAAAGACAATATTAAAAAATGTTCTATTCCCATAACCTTTCCCTTTTAATTTTTCTTACAAGTGAAGCTCTAGTTAAACTAAAAAACAAAAATGCAAAACCTAACCATGATTAAAATTTGGTAATTCTGTCAGGGACTGGATTGGCTGCACTGTGGCTTAGAAGTTCTCTGGTTTAAACCTCATTTCTGCTTTAGAAAAGCTGATCTCCCTTAGACTTAGATTCCCATCTTCAAGAGAATGTGTGTGTCAAGTGCTCTGAACACTGAAAATGTTATCCAGATTATTATTATTACCTGTCCACTGATGTTCTAGGTCAACAGCAACACTGTGCTACTCTGTGAGCCTCATCCTGTGAGCCTTACATGAGTACCATCCATGTAGTACTAATACAAAAGTGAATGGTCAAAAAGCAAAACACTCTGCAGCACCTCATCCATGTGAGTGTCTCCTTCAATTCAGACTTTACCTTCAGTACTTGGAAATGAATTCCCTTATACAATAAGATAGAGTCACTTATGAATGGTGTGCATGTGTTTGGATTGTGGTTTCGGATAACAATATAAACATGATAATGGACCATATTCTTCCAAAGCAGCAGCTTTTATGTATCTTGGAGGGGGCAATTTATATACATCAGCAATATCAGGTTTATTTTGGGCTTGGAAACCAAACAAACGCAATGTCTACAATGGGACCAGTTTCTCCTGGTGTCTTTGTTCCCCTTGAGTAAAAAGAGGAGGGAAATGCCCTTTTATTGAGAAATAGTGCCAAGTAAACATATATGTGTTGATGTTTCAGCAGCTCTTCAGATAAATGTTGTGTTCTATACCCATAATCTCCTAGGGAGATGCGGAAGCACTGACCAAGCTTGCTGATGAATACACTGAATCATGGAAAGGTAAAATAACATGTCAATGATCACATAGCAATCACTGATAGGATTGGGAATAAAGCACAGATCATACAGCTTTTGCAATGACCATTTGCATGTTCTTCGCCACTGCCATCATGCATGTAGTTAATTTGCAGCACTTGACATTGTGTTTCAGTTACAATTTCCCTCCTCCCCAAGAGTACTTTAGGCTGCGGTCACACGGAGCATTAGCCACGCTACAGAGACGGAAGATAGGCAGATTTTCCGGGCACGATCACACAGCCACATCTGGGAAGCGTAGAGCTCCCGTGGCTCACCCGAGGCTTCCCGCCGAAGATGCGGGGTAAAAAACTAGTACCTCCGAGGTACTAGTTTCCGGAAACCGCGGGGTAAGGGTGAGTGCCTGATCGCGTTTCCGGTGGCATCCGGTGCCCGCCCATGTCCCCTCGCAAAAAGGTTTTTTTCCCCCCACAAGTCTCCATGGGATGCGCACAAGCACCCAAAGGAGCATGCACACACTTCAGTTTAAAAAAAACAACACAACCCCGTTTGCCGCCCCACCCCACTTCTTTGCCTGTAGTGTGATCGGCACCTCTCCCCTAATCACGGGAACTCGAGGGACCTCAACCAGACGTCTGATCGCGCAGCCGCGCGTTATTTTGCTCCGGGGCAAACAGCCACGTTCCCCCCCCCCATTTTCCAGCCCGTGTGACCGGAGCCCTAGAAGGGCTGATGCTGTTGATTATTTGGTCATCAGTGATTATTTAGAACACATGTAAAACCTATTGACTTTGCTGCGTCCATTTTCATTGTGTTACAATAGCAGGTAGAATGTTCATATTTTATAGTATGTGGCAATTCGAGTTATCTTTGTTTTAACCTAGAAATTAGTAATAAACCCAGAAACCTCCCAGAATTTTGTGAACAGACTGCAAACCCAGCTCTGACATCCAAGGGGGAAATACATTCCAGTAATTTGTGTTCAATTAATCGATATCACAACAAGCTGGTTTTGATCGCAACCTTAAAAAACAGTATTTTCTAATTATAATAGTAAAATCGCAAGAGACTGAAGGATGTAAATAACAAATAGGGTGAGGGAGAGTTGGGGAAGAAGTATACATGTAAGATGAGAAAGGAACACTACAGTTCCAAAGGCCCAATCACAGGATCAAGCAGTAATTAGGGCTGATTATCATGCAAGGCAGCTCTGGTTAGATTGGAATGCTGCTGAAGAGACTGCAGAACTGGATGGATTGTTTGCAATGCTGGGAACTGACCCTTTGATCTTTGCATTAAAGCAGCTTCTCAACCAATGGTGCACACAAAAGCACAAAAAATAGTTCCAAAATACAACATGTAATTCTGCAGAAATGCAATCTTTTCCTAGTGTAAAACAGAGATGTTGAAGGATGAAGATTTTTTCACATAGCACCTAACTGGTCATTTCCACCCCACCCCCCAACCAGAAGGCTACTTGGTGTTCTGCCTGCCAACCTGACAGAAAAAAAAGGATCAAATTTGTTCCACCATCAAGGGAACAAGCTCAGCCACCCTTCCTTGGCAAAGATAAAGATACTTTTCCCTGGTCTGGTTGTGGAAGAGCAAGAATTAGAAACATTTTGCACAAGCAGATCAGGGGATTTCAAGCAGCAGAACTGTTGGTCCATAGCACAGGAAGAACCCCCTTGAGACTATAATGAAAGAACAATAATCGGCAACTGGAGGTGTGGGTACCAGTTCCCAGGATATATTATAGCAGTCCTTGCACCAACAATGCACTTTCCCGTGTATTCAGCCTGTAAACAGCATCCACAGCCTGGGATTCCCCCTTCACCAATGTGCAATTAGGGAAGGCTGCACATGGGCACCACATGGGTTCTGGATCTCTCGATGCACTGAATGAGCAAGCTGAAAATATCTGTGTAAAAGCACCACGGAGAAGGTGCTAAGGTGAAATGTAATAGTAATGAGGAACTGATATCGTTGGCAGCTTGAATTGAAACCCAAGGTGATAGCGGGAGGAGGGGTGTTTGATATCTACCAGGAAAGTAGGTTATCCTACACAAATGCAAAAAAGGTGCCTAGCTGGAATCTCTTTTGTTTTGTTTGGTGCATGCTAATTGCTTAGGGCAAGGAGCCATGAAACATAAGTGAAATAAAAGACCTGTTCTATGAAATCAAGTAAGCCTGGATGTCTGGTTAAGGGGGCTTCTAGACACCATTTACTCCACGTGGGAAATAAATATATACTTCTTTCTGCTAAACAGGGCTAAGAATGATGCAACAATGATGCTCCTGTTTGTTTTTCACTTTTCTTGCTGATCTTTCATGAACCAATTTGTTGTCATAATCTTATAGAGACTACTGTTCTGAATAGTTGTCTACAGTCAGGCGATCTAGAAAAAGCTGACAGATGCATAACATCTTTGGAAAAAATGGCCACCAGATCTTTAAGGGTTTGTTTACAAAAGCAGAGATGCAAGAAGGTGTTCCAGTTTAATGACTGAAGGGAGTCATCCTAAGAAACCTTGTATTGTGGTATCTGTGGTGGTGGTGAAGCATCACTACTAACAGTACAGGGTTTTTTTGAGGAGGGGGAGAATGTGGCAAGAGAGAAACAGAGAGGGTAGGAGAGAGACCAGCAAGGAGATAGACAGAGATGGGGGGGGGAACACACGAGAGAAGATGCCAAGGGAGAGCCAGAGATCACTGAGAATGCATGAGGAGAGAAATATTATCCTATTGTTTGCTGATTGAGTAGCTAGGTGATGGATGGGTCCATGGAGGAAAGGGTTATATGCACTGGAATTTTACAGCCAAAATGTTCTGTGAAGTTGTTATTTACGTGGGCAGGCGATATCACTCATTAGTCACAGAATCCCTGGCCCATGCGAGAATTGTTAGAGTAAATTATAAGACTATCAATACATTGTCTGTTTATCTCCTGTCAGGAGAGTGCTGATTTGAATGATCACTTAACCTGTTGAGACAAGTGGAATCAAAGTCTCTAAATTTTCAGGAGTGTTTTCCTCCGTTTCATTCTTTTATTGACCTCTTCCATGGAAATTGTTCTTATCTCAGTATAACTGCCCAGATATGAACATCTAACCATAGAAAACTTGGCTTTTATTTAATATTGGTGATCAAATGTACAATTTGCTTCTCCAAAGAGATGTGCTTCAGATTTCCTCTGATGTCAGCGCAAACCATGTGTAGAGAGAGACAAATGCTAACATATCACTATTCAGTGATGGTCTTCTGTGGAAGCAGCTTACTAGCTCTGAATATTACTAACTGGTCTCCGCAGAGATGCATCTGAAAGTAATGGCTGCAGCTGGGGCAATGCTCAGAGGCAAAATGGCCTGGAGTGTTTTGTCTGCTACAAAATCAACCTAACTTCATGCCTTTCAACATACCAAAGCCCAATTATATTGAGAATTTATCCCTCATCATTTATGCTACTAGAATCATCACAGCCAGTTGATACAAATTAGATTTGACATACAGATCATGAAAACAGTTGGGCAGGGTTTTTCGGTTGTTGTTGTTTGTAAATCCCTACAGGTCAGATTATGCATGTTAACAGGGCAGCTTTGTCTAGTGTTTGTAAACACAGAAGATTAGTTCCTAGGGGCTGCCAATTTGGCACCTTTCAGCACCAGTTTAAAGAATTCAGTTATAGTCCACTCAGAACACAGCGTAGGCTTCTTAGGGCTGATGCACATGATCAGTGAGCGCATGGCTAGAGACTTTCAAATAGCAGACTGAACTGCAGTTTGCTTGAGGTGACTGAGACATGTGAGGCTCAGTTCTCCTGAAAGCAGGTGAGAGGAAATGTTTATTATTTGGGCCAACAATACCTCCAATGACCCATTCACCACATAGAAAACAGTAATCTACAGAGAAAAACAGGTAAAACAAACATCACAAGGCAAGTAAGGTAACTTTCACTGAGTTGCTAACTACCAAGAGAAAAGATCCCAGACAGCTGGACAGCTCATTTGAGGAAAGAAATGTTGGTCAACAAATATTCAAGAGTGGTTTCTAATGTCTTTTATATGGTTGTATCTAGTTGTATATATTTTTTTAATGTAAGGGGAGTGTAACAGCTGAAAGGCTTTAACTTTCAGAATGATGTGCTCTGATCTAAATCTAGCTGTTTTTAATGGGTTGTAGCTAGTCTCTTGCCTTGAAAACTGTATGGAATCATCATAAGTTGGCTGTGACGTGACGGGTGATGACACTTTATACACAGACCCAGTAAAAGAAGGAGATAAGATTACTTCTCCAAAATTGATGAGAAAACAGTTCACTTCTTTCTGTGCCACTGCATATCCCAACCACTTATTTATAGTTTCTGTTTCTCCGGTTGACTCGCATTTTGTTGTTCAGTCGCACAGTTGACTCCAACTCTTTGCAATCCCATGGACCAGATCCCGCGCCAGGCCTTCCTGTCTTCCGCCGTCCTCTGAAGTTGGCTCAATTTCATGTTCGTTGCATCGATGACACTATCTAACCATCTCATCCTTTGCGTCCCCGTCTTCTTTGCCCTTCAATCTTTCCCAGCATCAGGGTCTTCTCCAGTGAGTGCTCCCTTCTCATTTGGTGGCCAAAGTATTTGAGCTGCAGTTTCATTATCTGGCCTTCCAGGGAAAGGTCAGGGTTGATTTCTTTTATTTGTCTAATTAAATTAAATTAAATTAATTAATTAAATTTAATTTATTTAATGACTCGCATTAGAAATAGTTAAAAGTTTGAGTCCGATGGTGGTGACACCTTTAAAGACCAACAAAGTTTAATTTTGGGTATAAGCTTTCGTGTGCATGCACACTTCTTCAGATACATTGAAACAGACTTCTTCAAGCCTTACATGTACATATTAACATCCAGCCTGATTAAAAGTTCTGAAGACCTTGAACACTTGTAAACTGCATGGCATTATTGTGGTTGGCCTTAATAAAAGGTATTTCGTGGTGGTTTTTAGATTTTGCTACAGATCAACATGGCTGACTTTGTCAGAATCGGGAGGGAAACTAAGCAAGTGGCCTAAGGATTGGTGCATGGAGTTGCCAGCTTTTTTTCTGACAGGGCTCCTCCTGAGTCTTTAATGGTCAAGGGCCAAACTAGTTGGAACAGTTGTGGGGTGGGGTTGAGAGGCTACATTCATATACAAAAGGAGTGTGAGCCATCTATTTTTTCATTAAAAGAAGCACATAGGAATGAACCATCCTTCTCACCTTACCTCACTTTTCCATTGTTTCCAGCACTAAACTCTTTGACTGGGGAATAAATGCTTGAAACAATGGAGCCCAGCACAGTAAGACGGGGATAATTCAGTTCCCCTTACTTGTGTACTCCTTTTGTGTAAAGAAACAACAACAGCCTCACCCCTTGCTTTATGTGAATGGGGCATTCAGCTGTCCTATAACATGCAGAAATGTAATAGAAAAAGCTTTATAATCATAACAGGAAACTCTTCACCTGCTTACATAACGTGGCACCCCTAATCAATCGCAAAAATAAAAGAGTTCAGGCTTACTATAAATTTAAAGGCTAACCAGTTTATTATGGCCTAAGCTTTTGAGGGTCAGAATCCACTTCCTCATTTTCATGACGGGTCATCCTTACAAAGTGAGGCCAGAAGGTCAAGCAATGCAAGAGAAAGGTGTGGCACATCTATGAAGGGAACAAATGAAAAGGCAGTCCAGTCAAAAAAGACTGAGAGGAGGCATGACCAGCTCCCAGCTGGTGATTAATTCTGCAGAGAGCAAGCTACTCCCAGGCTCCATTGAGCATGAAGTGTCAAGTTTGTAAATCACACAGCAGTTTCACACTAGAGTCTCCCTTTGAAACTTTTGTCTTGATGCATGGAAACTTTAAAGTCTGCTACAGAATGACCTTAATGATCTACTTTCTTCTGAGTGACACCATTTTAAAAGTCTTATTTGCCCACTTATTCTCTTGCCTAGAGACAGTCTGGTTCGACATACATAAATGGCAGAAGACGTCCTGGCCATAAAACCTTGTGTCTTTAAGTCACCTCTTTGTCATTTTTGTGGCAACAGACTAATGTACCTCTGGAATTTGTCCCTGAGAGGCAAGATGAAGTTGGGGGAATAGTTGGATTCTATTTACTCTTGAGAAAGGGCTATGTGACCTGAGAAGTAAGAACCAGCATGGTGTACTGAAGTGGGAAGTCAAAATGGCCTTGGAGCAAATCAAGCTGAGTGGCCCCTGCTGTGCCACAAGCAAGCAGTGCAGAGTAACTCGGCTCAGTGGGGCTGACGAGGGGCATTAGTTCAATCAATGCATCATCCCCCAAAGTAGAAGCCATGCAAGAGGAGACAGTTGGTGAACTGATGCAAACTGCCATGATGGATGAGGGGTCTGGGCTAAGCTGCCCCAAGGCTTGGACAGAGTTGGTGGGGTTGACTCTGCTTGCTCCTGACCACCCAGGGCCCAACAGGAAATTTCCCTGTAAATTAAATGACCAGTGTGCACCTGGTAGTTAGGGTGTTGGACTGGGATCTGGAAGACCCAGGTCTGAATACCCACTCTTGCCATGGAAGTTCACTGAGTGAACCTGGGCTAGTTACCATCTCAGCCTACCCTTACCTCACAGCTTTGTTGTTGAAAGGATAAAATGGAGGGAAGGAAAATGTTGTTATAAGCTGCTTTGGGTCCCTATTAAGGAGAAATATGCAGTGTAAATACCTAAAGAAATAAATAGGAACATTGGGAGATATACACAGGAGAACAATACTAATAATACAAAAGACTGTAGTGTGCATCTTTAGTAACATGAGCAAAATCACATTAAAGGAAGGCAACCCCCCCCCCCAGCTTTCTTTTACCTCTAAAATCATGCTCCTTTCAGAGATATTTTGGTCCCGTTCACACGGAGTTGTTGCGCTAAAAACACGGATGATAGGCGGATTTTCGGTGCGCGATCACACCGCAACATCTGGGAAGCATAGTACACCAGTGGCTAACCCGTGGCTTCTCGCCGAAGACGTGGGGTAAAAAACTACCACATACGATGTACTAGTTTCCGGAAAACGCAGGGCAAGGGCGAGTGTCTGATTGCGTTTCCACTTGAATCCCGTGGATCCAGCGCCCGTCCATGTCCTGCCACATACTGGATGTTGGGTTTTTTTGGTAAGTCTCCACCGGATTCACACAAGCGATCATGTGCATGTGCAAACTTCAGTGTGAAAAAAAATCCCGTTTGCCACGGAAACAGCGCCTAGCGATTGCCGGTGTGATCGCATCGCGCCGCTTCTTTGCTGCGCTGCAGGATAGCTGTGTGATCAGTACCTAACGGCCTAACCACGGGATCTCAACGGGACATGTGATTGGGCTGCCGCGCGTTACTTTGCTCCGGGGCAAACAGCCACGCTCCCCCCCCCCCGCATTTTCCGGCCCGTGTGACTGGGACCTTTATTTAGGACGTATAAAGGATGTGTAAAGACACATTTTAAAGAGTCTTTATTGCATTTTTTTCTTTCCATGGAATAAGGTCACCCTAGGCCGAGCGCCGAAGAATAGATTCTTTTGAACTATGGTGCTGGAGAAGACTCTTGAGAGTCCCTTGGACTGCCAGGAGATCAAATCAGTCAATCCTAAAAGAAATCAACCCTGACTGTTCCCTGGAAGGCCAGATAATGAAACTGAAGCTCAAATACTTTGGCCACCAAATGAGAAGGGAGCACTCACTGGAGAAGACCCTGATGCTGGGAAAGATTGAAGGTCAAAGAAGACGGGGACGGCAAAGGATGAGATGGTTAGACAGTGTCATCGATGCAACGAACATGAAATTGAGCCAACTTCAGAGGACGGCGGAAGACAGGAGGGCCTGGCGGGAGATGATCCATGGGGTCGCGAAGAGTCGGACTCGACTGTGCGACTGAACAACAAATTTTTTTTAAAGAGGTAAAAAAACTAATCCTGAGGTAGTGTTTATTATGTCACAAGCCTGATAGGCCAGTTTCTGCCTTAAAAAATGCAAAACTGGTTTTCCATGAGCTTGATACTGGGGAGCAAATAGTACAAAGCACACTGAGTTCACTCCCACAACATCCCTATCACTCAAAATATGCACATTAGGATCCACCCTTAATGAGAGTTGCTTGCAGCTGCCTTTCCTCATGTTTTGTAGTTCAATCCTAAACACTGGATGCTGGGACACTGCTGATACCAGTGCAGCAATGGCATAGCTCATCAGTATCCTCTGTTTGCACAGATTTTTTAAAGGCACAATTCCAAGGAGCTGAGAGCACAGCAACTGTACTGAAGTGATGCTGCCATACCACTCAATGCACCCCCCTGTCAACCAGATATGCAAGCAGCCAATCAATGGCTGCATTCAGACTGGCAGTTTGGCCCGATATAGGCACATTTCACAAACGGATTAAATGGGCCCAGCCACACAGCCACATCTGTCAGGCGTTCCCTGGGCATACTCACCCCGTCAGAGGATGACTTGGAGCCGGGTTAAAAAGCCACCACCCCTGGTTAAAATAGCTAAGTGTTTCCCTAATACATCCAACCAGTGTTGGAAATGTAAATCCAATGTGGGGACATTCTATCATATGTGGTGGAAATGTAAAAAGATACAAAATTATTGGAAAATGATACATAAATGGATTCAAGAAATTTTAGACTCGAATTTAGCTCTAATACCAGAGATTTATCTATTAAATATGGTACCAACTGGATGCAACTCTAAAGATGTATCTCTAATAACTTATATCATAACCGCGGCAAGAATGTTATTGGCAAAGAATTGGAAATTAGATACATTGCCCTCAAAGGAGGAGCTAATGGTAAAATGGATGATTTGAGTTTAATACTTCAAGATAGGAATAATAATGTACAAAAAAATAGATGGGAAAGGGTGTATAACTGGGTAAAAATGAATGTATAATAGACTCTGAAAATATATGTAATCTAAGAGGATGTAATGTCTTATGAAAACCAAAAATAAAAGTTAAAAAAAAGCCACCACCTCCAAAGTGGTGTTCTTGTTTCCCCGCGCATTCATTGCGCATGGCCAGATGTCCGAACACAGGGGAGTGCGTGCAGAATGGATTTGGCAGTCTGAACCTGCAAATCCATTCTGCTGCTAGGGAGGCATCTTTTTTTAAAAATTACCTACATGCACATGTGTGCACATGTGCATGTGCTCCTATGAGCACACATGGATTTTGGATTTTTTTTTGCAACACGTTCCATGGCTGAAGTGTTGCAATAATGTGGATGCTTTACCACGGGATGTCTCCGTGGGTAACCCACAGCAGGGTGTGCTGTGTGGTTGATATGCCCCACACTTTAAAACCAGTTCAATTAGAGGCAGCACCATATTGCGCCAAGCCGCCAGTGTGGACACGGGCTATGTGCCGTGATGCTAACACAACTCTCTAGCATCACCCAGCTCCAAAACATAAGAAGTCAAGGAAGATAGGAAACACAACACCATCCACTGTAGGGAAGATGGTAGTATGCTCTCTAAGTACCCTGCTCCTGGGAATTCTGCAGATGGGGGTTACAATCTCCTCCTGCAAACACATTTCCTTTTGACAGGCTGGCATACAGGAAAGGCAGAATTTCCACTCCAACCACATCACCTCCACAGCCCATGTGCCCCCCCCCGTTGGCCCCCCCCCCCCCCCCCCCACTGCAACATAAAAGCCACAGCTTCTCAGGCAAAAGTTCAGCTCCTGGAGAAGGATAATATAAAAGGAGCACCCTTTTGCAAGGAAAGGGTATAGTCCCAAGAACAATAAGAGAACACATAACCAACATTCACTGTAAGCATTCCTGTCATCCTCCCAATAATTTACTGCTGAAACTCATCCATGGCCCATCTGCAGGCTTTAGGACCAGAGTTTCCCAGGTGTCTTTGTACTCCATTTCAGGGGTGGACCAGGACGGGATGCCGACGACTGCAGAACCTTTCACAGATGTTGCTGTCTGATCTATGACCACAGCCCTAGTTAGCCTCTTTGGTGGCTACAGGACTTCCTGGTCACTCAATTTTTTTGTTTTAATTGTTTTGCTATTTCTCTGTTCATCTGGATTTTTATGATTTCATATAGTAAATTATTGTGGTACTTTTGTACACTACTTTATATATCCCCTAGATATTGAAAGATTAGAATACATACAAGAAAAGGCTCACTTCCATCTAGATAAAATATTTTCAGTTTAAAAGAAGCGTGTTCCAATTCAGGAGTTAATTAAAAGTAATTATTAACCTTTTAATTTTGTTTTGGTTATGCCATTCCCATCTTCACAAATGGAAAGAGTTGAGCTGGAAATGTGTGTGTCGTATATATGGCTATACCTAATGAATGAAAAGAATACCTATTCCAGTGCCTATATACCATGTGTTCTGGAATTATCCTATCAATGAGTCACCCTTTATAGCTGCAAACATTCCAGAAAGGATTATATGCATTCCAGAAAGGATTATATGCATTTTTACCTTGCTTACTTCACTAGCAAAACTGTATATAGTGCAATCCTAAACAATCACACCCAGGCCTCGGTTCCTGCCGGAGCGCCGCTCTGCCAGTCAGGAGCCTAGGGGGCAGGCACATAAGCCCCGCCCCCTGCTCCCACCAGCCATCAGTTGGGACACGGTGGGGGCCCCCGAAATGTTCCCCCACCTCCCTGAGCCCCGGGGTGGTGGCCTTGGACTCGTAGGGGCAAATTCCACCTCTCGCATGTGATGTCCGAGCCGCTCGGACATCACACGCGAGAGGTCATTCTGGCTCCCCCAGCTCTCTGGAGGGGCTCTTTAAAAAATTATGGCTGCCATAGCTGTTCTCGGTGGCAGCTGCAACGCCCGTGCGCGGGGGGAGTGGCGGGGCGGAACGTTCCCTTGCCTCCCTGTGCCCCGGGGTGGTGGCCTTAGACTCATAGGGGCAAATTCCACCTCTCGCGTGTGATGTTCTCGGCGGCAGCTGCGACACCCACGCGCAGGGGAGGGGCGAACATTCCCTTGCCTCCCTGAGCCCTGGGGTGGTGGCCTTGGACTCGTAGGGGCAAATTCCACCTCTTGCGTATGATGTCACACACGAGACATCATATGTCAGAGGTCATTCTGGCTCCCCCAGATCTCGGGAGGGGCTCTTTAAAACGTTATGACCGCATTTTTCAGGCTCCGTGCCAGAGCACCGGGCCTGAAAAACAGCCTGCACAGTCCCCACCCCTTTACAGGCTCCCCGCTGAACGCCAGGTCTGAAAAAGGGCCAGCCAAATGTCAATTATGGCCCCGTTATATCATCCAAACTCGCAGGGTAGCTGCTGGAGCCTCTCCCCAAGATACCAACCAAGTCTGAAGAACATTTGACCAGGGGGTCCAATTCTACAGGCCCCCAAACAGGTTGCCCCTATCCCCTCCATTGTTCTCTATGGTGCAAAAAAGTAACTTCCCCCCACCATAGAGAACAATGGAGGGGATGGGGGCATCCTGTTTGGGGGCCCGTAGAATTGGACCCCCTGGTTCACTGTTCCTGAAACATGGAGGGTATCTTGGGGAGAAGCTCCAGCAGCTACCCTGCGATTTTGGAGCCTCTCCCTCAAACCCCCTCCCCTCCACCCCCCAGAATATACCCTATGTTTTCGCCATTGACTTCAATGGCCCTTAGGATATATGGGGCAGAACTGCGGGAAGCTGATTCAGATCAGAGAATCTGATTCGACCCGCAGCAGCCTGAAATGGGCCCGAATCCCTCCAGCAGCTGGCTTGCTTGGGCTCTCTGCAGCTGCGGGGATCCTAAGCAAGCCAAGGGAAGGGAAGGTGGTTTAAATCGCTTCTCTTTC
>NW_015171521.1:758087-787322 GCF_001447785.1 Gekko japonicus
TGGGAAATGGTAGGGAAGCTCAGTATTTCTGTATACAGTTGTAGGGGCTTTATTGCAATGTGGTATGGCCTGATATTATGTTCTTATTCCAGTGTGGGGTGTGTGGGGGGCAATGGAAGCTGAGTGATAGAGTCTCTCCAAGTGATTGCCAGAAGTGAGATCTTGTGTCTTACAGATAATCTTACAAATAGTCCTTTGCATTTATATCATGCTTTCAACTTTAAAAGGATCATAATGCTGATTGTGTGAACTTAGGCAAATCATGAGAGGTAGAGAAGGAAGGGCTGCATCAGTGCTTAGTTCTTGTGGCCCTTTCTTACACACCCAGGGAAATGCTGATCACCACTTTGGGGTCAGGAAGCAATTTTTCTCCAGGCCAGTTTGGCCCCCAGTGATCCTGGAGGTTTTTTTTATCATATAGGGGTCACTGGGGTGTGGGGGGGTATTGGTGAATTTCCTGCATTGTGCAGGGGGTTGGACTAGATGACCCTGGAGGTCCCTTCCCACTCTATGAGTCTATGATTCTATAATTCAGCCAGGCTGGCTGTGGGCACGACAGCACCTCTGTCAGGGAGAAGTGCCTGAGATCCTCTCCCTCCCCTTTTCCTTTGCCCGACTTGGAGGCGAAGGGAAGGGAGAGGGGGGAAAGAATGGATCCCAGGTGCTTCTGCCTGTCAGAGGGGCTGGTGCACACTTCGGGTGATGTCAGGGGGTGTGGCATATGCTAATAAGTTATGCTAATGAGTTCCTGCAGCTCTTTTTCTACGAAATGACTCCCTGGTCACACCCATCTAAATCCACTGACTTCAAAAGGATTTAGAAGGGTGTAACTCTGTTTAGGATTGCAGTTGATAGTCTGATTGACCATCTGTTTCCCTTGTGTACATAATATGCTGATTTTGAAAGTAGAGACAGCATTAGGAAAATGCATCTTGTCAATGAAATCTTTTCACTCTTCTGAAACATCACATGGGACATCTATGCTACAGTATTTGAGGTTGGAAAGCCATATAAATTATCTAAATACTTTTGTTACCCGCCCTGAGCCCTGTTATATAAGGAAAGGAGGGCTATACATCTAATACATAAATAAATGTGTCCAAAAAAGGAAAGAAAGAAAACGAGGGGAAAAACCAGATGGACTTCATCTGTAATAATTCAAATGTTAGTGGCTTGCGTTCTTTGCTGTAAATGTTAATAGACTGAGTAATCAGAAGCCTGTGCTGGTAAATTATTTATCTTATCTCTGGAACTCAGAAAAGCATCTCATTCAGTGACCGCTGTAGAAAGATGCTGTGGTCAAGAAGTCTCAGCTGGAATATTATAAAAGAGTAAAAGTTCAGCAGCCAAGTTCTGTCTGCATGTTATCTGGAAGAGATGAAATAATGACAAGATTAGCAGAAAAAGTCAATCAAGACTGACTTCACCTTGGCAGCTGAAGAGGCTGAGCTTGTAATGATTTCAGCTTTTTGTTGTGTTTATCAGAAAGCCCATAAGACAGAAACTAACATTACTTTTAGTGTTTTAGCCTGGATTTGTGATGCAACATTTGCATTTTTACAAAAGATAAGGTGATTTCAACTGCTTTTATTTCAAATTCAGAAATAAACTGATCTTATCTCTTTTCTCAGTACCTATCTTATACGCCTGTTATCCCTCCCCCAATTGCTACATAATGGTTAACCATTCCTGTTGTTAACTCCTTTCACCTAGCCCAGATTCTGACAGAGTTCCTGTACCAGTAAGAGCTGCAAGGAAGGCAAAACTGTATCTGTTGGTACTTTTGTTTGTCTTTTCATTGACACCGCTTGCGGGGAGGGCGGGGTATAAATATAATGAAATAAATAAAAAAATAAGGTACACAGCTAAATTTGCAGTCCTATGTAACTCAGGCTTCTCAACCTACCCATGTTTTAGATGTACTCGTACATAAGTATTCACAGAATTGTGGTCTAAAATGTACAGTGAATATTCCTGAGCATAACCATCCTGGTCCTGGATCTACTGCTTTTCTCCTTGGAAATCCTATATCTTTTATAGCTGCATGAAGAAGGAGGAGGAGAAAGAGGAGGAGGAGATAGGATTTATATCCCGCCCTTCATTCAAAGCCTCAGAGCACCTTACAATCTCCTTTCCTTTCCCCTCCCCACAACTGACATCCTGTGAGGTAGGTGGGGCTGAGAGAGCTCTTTCAAGAACAGATCTGACATAACTATGGCTTACTCAGGGTCATCCAGCAGCTGCAAGTGGAGGACTGGGGAATCAAACTTGGTTCTCCCAGATTAGAGTCCATGCTCTTAACCACTACACCAAACTGGCTCTTGACAAATAATGATTGCACATATTAATATGTGCTTTGGCTTCTATAACAATGCATTTTATGTCAGAAACTCAGTCATAAGAGGAAATTCTTAGAAGTATAATTTTAGCAACCATGTCTAGAGCTGTGTGTGTAAAGTGCCATCAAGTCACAGCTGACTTCTGGCAACCCCATTTCAAAGCAAGTGCATAGCCTTCCTTGGTGATCTCCCTACCAAGTACCAACCTTGCTTAGCTTCCAAGATCTGACAAGATAAGGCAATACCATGCCACCTCCCCTCTGTATATCACCAGTCACCTCCTGCAGTGTTCTGTCTAAGCTGAGTTAGTGTGAGCTAGCTCACAGTATTTTAGCCTCTGGCTCACACATTTTTGTCTTAGCACTAGAAGGATGGCTCGAGAGCAAACTAATTTATGCAGTAGCCAAATTGCTCACTCACAACTTTAATGGCAGTAGCTCACAAAGTAGAATTATCTATAAATGATGTATCTTCTATCTTCTATATATAAATTTAACCCCCCCCCCCCCCAGCTGTTACTGCTTCTGTAGAATTATGTACAGAACTGGGAGATTAGGACAGCAATGGAAAAATTATTTGGGTCACAGAACAAACTTGCAGTTCAAAGGAGAGTACTTTCGTGGGGTGGAGAATTACAGCAACCTCTGCAGCTTTGGACCTACAGGGAAGTTGCATGGTACTAAATCGGTTATCAGCACTCTGGAATAATGTTGGAAGTGTAACTGCCTATGTAACTCAGGCAAATTACTGTTTTCCCTGTCTCCTTCTCTCACATGGGTGTGGTGATGTTGATAAAGTCCATTCAGAAGTTAGCAAGAAGTAACAAATGTCCCTGCTATGATTCTTCAACAAATATTACAACCAGAATGATTTGCCAAATTTTGGACCACTTTTTTGTTGTTTGAATACTACTTTAGAAATGTTCAAGTTTTTGTAGCCATAGAGTAACAGAAGAATTACCATAAAATTAATAGTCTGATCTCTCTTCACCTTCTTTGTTAGTGTAGAATGAGGTTTACGGAGTGGAAAAGTTTGGTGGCACAGCATTTTATAGCCACTAAAGGGGCAAGGCATAAAAATCTTTGCAATTATTTTGTTGGTTATGCAGTATTGCATTATACACCTTGTTTCTTCTACAAGGTAAAATCTGTTAGTTTCACTTGTATTTATAGAGTTTCACTTTCCATTACTGCAATAATTGGCTTACAAACAAGCAATGTTTGTTTTAAAGCAGCTGTTCCTGTACAAATTAAATTTAAAAACTATAAAATCACCTTTCTTATCATTTTTTGAAGCTTGTCTATATAGAATTTTTAAAAGAGTGGACAAAATGACATACCTGCTACAAGAAAAGGCCAAAGGCTGCAAAAAATCTTTACTGGAAATAGTATCAGTAGTTAAACCCTCAAAGGAGGCAATGAAATGAACTTCATGGCGTTTTCTGCCTAGTGCAATTACAGTATGTTGTGTACAATTAAATCCCAAATTAAAAGCATGCAGAATGGGACTTACAGACATCACAAGTGCAAATGAAGAGTCATCAACTTGTAAAGTTTATCTATATAGCTAGGAATGTTATGTTAGTTCCCCACCAAAAAATGAAAGATGAAGTAGATATTAAACTAGCTCCTGATTATTAAGTATCCTTTCCTAATCAAAGACGCTCTGGTCCAGGTGTTGAGGGTTGTGGCTGGTTGGTTACAGCAAAGTCGGCTGAAGTTGAATTAATTGAAGACAGAGGTCTTGTACCTGAGCCATGGGGGTTTATATGTGGGAATCTGGCTCCCATCATTGATGCCTAGGAGGGATACTGGATGCCTCCCTACTGATGCAGGCCCAGGCCACATCAGCCCTTTTTCATCTTTAGCAGGTTTGGCTTTCCTTTCCACTCATGACTTGGCTACAGTGTTCCATGCAACGGTCACTTCCAGATTGGCTTACTATAACTCGCTGTATGCAGAACTACCCTTGTACCTCATCCAGAAGCTGCAGCTAGTGCCAACTGCAGCAGCACACCTGCTGTGTGCAACATCTCTGTGGGCACACATTCAGCTGGTGCTGTGCAGATTGCACTGGCTGCCAATAGAGTTCTGGATCCGTTTCAATGTGTTGGTTTTAACCTTTAAGACTCTAAGCAGGCAGGGACCAACATACCTACAGGACCACCTCTCTCCAGAAGGGCCTTATGTTCAGCCGATCAACATCTACTGGTAATCTCCGGCCCAAAAGATGTCCATCTAGCTTCAACTAACGCCAGGGCCTTTTCAACCCTGGCCCTGACCTGGTGAAATGAGCTCCAATAGAGATCAGGGCCCTGCAAGATCTTTTACAATTCTGCAGGGCCTGTAAAACGGAGCTATTTCACCAGGCTTTTAATTGAGGCAACAGACGCCCAATACCATCAGCCCCTCCTGCTCATATCCCTGCCGAACTGTTTTTGTCGAACTGTTGCTAGCAGGGAGCTAGTTAACTCGGGAATCCTTGGATCAGGCCATATCTGAATGTCAATAATATCTTTCTTTTTTTTTAAGTCTATTTATTTGGTTTTTTACAAACTATTACACTTAACAGTCTTCAGTACATTGTTTCCAATTCAAAGTAATATTTACATCACAATTTTTTGACATCATATGTTCCATTTTCCACATTTCAGCTTACAGTTTCTAGTTTTCCTGTTAGATGATGCTTTACGCTTATATCTTTCCCTTTCACTACTTGCGCTAGCCTATCTCTCTTTAATTTTTTATTCTCCTTATCCCTAACCATTTGTATACTGGTTTCCACCTTTCCCAATATTTTTCTTCTGGTTTTTGTTTTAACTCCATATCTACTTTACCCATCTCTGCTATTTCCAAGGTCTTATTTTTTAGTTCTCTTATTGAGGGTAAGATATTGGATTTCCATCTTTTTGCTATTAGTATTCTAGCCACTGTTATTGTGTGTGTGATTATGTGTTTGTGTTTTTGGATGACGTCCGGAATCATGTTCAATAGAAATATCTCTGGTATTAGGGGGACTTTTATTTTCAAGTTTTTATTTAATATTCTTACTAGTTTTTTCCAGAATCTTCGGATTTTATTACAGTTCCACCAAATATGCATAAATGTTCCTGTGTTTTTCTTACATCTCCAACACTTATTGGAGGCATTGGAGAAACATTTTGCAATTTTGTTTGGTGTCCAGTACCATCTGTAATACAGTTTATATGTATTTTCTTTGAGTGGTACCGCTCTAGTCATTTTAATCGACTTCCAAACTTTTGACCAGCTAGCTTCATCTATTTTGTGGCCAAATTCTTTCTCTCATCTTAATTTAAGATCTTTCGTATCGTTTTCCGGCTCACCGTCCTTTAACAATTTTTTATACAGTTTTTGTATCAGTTTATCGCTTGTTGATAACCAGATTTTATCTAACTCTGTTGGACTGCTATAAAAGCCTACTTTTTAATCTATATTGAGTCTTGTTGTTGTTATGCTTTTGTCCCACCATGTCAATACCACTCCTTGTTCTTCTAACATTTTATCTGTTTTCAAAAGCATCTCTTTTGTGAGCAGGTTGCCATATATTTCCTTCTTCCTCGCAGTTACTAGGGTCGGTAATGTGAAAGCCTCTAGAGGTGATATCCATAATGGTAGCTTTGGATAATTTTTTTTCTTTACTTCGTTCTAAACTTTAATCAACGCCCGTCTAATTATATGTGTATGGAGATTTGAGTGGATTTTTTCTTTACCATACCAAAGGTATGCGTGCCAACCCATTGCCAAGTCTTCGCAAATAGAGTTGAGGTGTTATTCGTCAGCCAAATTCCTAAGTACTTTACTTTCTTGGCTATGTCCATTTCCGTAACTTTTTAAATCTTTTGTATTAAGCTTTCCTCACAATTTTTTGTTATTATTTTTGTTTTTTGAAAATTAATTTTTAACTCAGCTTCTTTGCCAAATTCTTGTATTTCCTCAATTAGGCATATCAGAGATCTTTCCGGTTCTTCTGTTATAAATATTAAATCGTCCGCAAACGCTTGAAGTTTAAATGTTTCACCTCCCACCTTCAAGCCTCTTATGTGGTCGTTTTCTCTAATTCTATCTGTTAGGGTTTCTAACGCAAATATGAATAATAAGGGTGATAATGGACATCCCTGCCTTGTACCTTTTTGTATTTGTATACTATTTGTAAGTTCTCCATTGACTATTACCTTGGCATATTGGGATGAATATATCGTTTGCAACCATGTGAGGAAGTTTTCTCCACACTCCCATTTTTTAAATTTTTGTAACATGAATTTCCAATTTACATTGTCGAACGCTTTTTCAGCGTCCAACAGCATAATTGACACTGGATTTCCAGGATGTTGTTCATAATGTTCCAGAATGTTTATCACATTTCTTATGTTGTTTTGAATTTTCCTTTTTGGTAGAAATCCCGATTGGTCTGTGTGGATGGTTTGTACTAGGACTCTTTTTAATCTGCTTGCCAAAATTTTTGTAAAGCGTTTATAGTCTGCATTAAGTAGGGAGATTGGTCTGTAATTCTTTATTTCTGATTCCTTGGAGCCTGGCTTATAAATCAATGTAATACTTGCTTCACTCCATGAAGCTGGGATTTTCTTTGCTTTAGCTATGCTTTGCAGCTTGTTTTTGAATGGTTCTGCTAGTTGGTCCTCGAATTTTTGGTAGAATTCCGTTGGAATTCCATCCGGCCCTGGTGTTTTCCTTTTCTTCCCGGTTTTAATAGCTTCAGTTATTTCACACATCGTGAAGGGTTCATTTAATTGTGTTACCTGCTGTTTATTAATTTTTTTCTTTTCCCATTTGTCTAAATATTCAGAAATTTTATTTTCTGATATATCCGTTTCATTATATAAATTTTTATAAAAGTTTTCCACTATTTTTTTTATCTCCTGTTGTTTAGTCTTTTCCTCTCCCTTATAAATGGATTTGTGAATGTCAATAATATCTTAAACAAATCCAGGATAATGCCATCTTTACTGTTTTTGTGATTTTAATCGCTGTTTTTAGAATTTTAATGTGATCATTGTCATAATTTTTCATAACCCACCCTAAGCCTGTTTGCAGGGAGCACGGGATAGAAATTAATTAAATAAATTTAAAAGTACAGAGTCATTCCCATCCTGTGGAATATACAGCCAGTATCAGATTATATTTTAATACTCAAGAACTTGTCTGGTTTGCATGTTCACATAGACCTCATCACCTAACTGACTACCATACACATTTGCTTTAATCATTTAATCCATCTCTGCTCCCATTTTGCACTTTTTACTCCAGAGGCCCATACATAAACTCAGCTTGTCAGGTACTACCTAAGCACATATTGAAGATCCCTTCCAAAAAAGAGGAAGTTTGATCCTAAAAGGACTTAGGACTGCAAAATAAATCCACAATACTTTCCCCTACTGCAGCATAAAATGCAGGAATCTCATGTCAGTTAAGAGTGGACAAGTTTATGTTTTCTTTTTCACATTTACTATTTATAAATGTAGCACTTCTGAGCAACAGGTTTTATTTCATGGCTATTTCTTACATTATGCACAGCCAGCCCCAAAATTGCGCCCCCGAGGGCCGGTGCGCTCTAGGCCAGACACTAGCTGGCCTAGTGATAGAGCCGGCCCTGTATGCACAGCCAGCCCCAAAATTGCCATGCAGTCTCCTCTCCCTCCTCCCAGTCTCACTGTTGGGTCCTAACCCAAAAGGGTCTGAGAAGCACTGGACCAAGACAGCCCAGATTCTGTAGGGCTCTTATAAATGAAACCAAGACTAACTGCCATCCTAAGCAGGTCTATTCAGAATCCTACTCTGGTCTATTCAATGGGGCTTACCCCCAGGAAAGTGTTCCTAGGATGGGGCTATAAGTAACCCTAACCTAACTTGAAACAGTGAGGAAACGACACCAGTTAGATTTTTGCCTGCTGCGCAGCAGTTGAAGGCACTGTCAGGGGGGGAAAGGCTGATTATACTAGCCGGATGATGAGTGAACCTGGTGCCTGAGATAGATGGGGCTCACAAAGCTGCTTTCCCAGGCAGCCCCCCTCCCCCATGGCCCCTGATCTCAAAACGGCGATCGCAGAACAGAAGTGCTTTCCCCAGCCTGATGATGCAGCGATGGAGGAAAGCGCACCTGCCTGAAGCTGAGCACGCTGCTGTCAAAGGCTGAAGACAGAGGCTGTGGCAGCCCCAAGGACTGGCAGCGGATTTTGTTTGTTTGTTTGAAAAAAGACACTTGTCGAAGGCAGCAATGCACCCCGGCGAGCCGTCTGAGCAGCCGCCGCCTTCGGCATAGCCAGCATTCCACGTCGGCCCCTGCGCAGCGGCCCTCCTGAGCGCCCGTCTACCCATTGTCTTCTCCTTTTTCCCGCCAGACTCCCTCAGCCCCCTCCTCTCCATTCTCCGGATTCCCATTCTCGCCCCTCCTCCCTTCCCCCTCGTTCTTTGGCGCCTTTTCCTTCCCGCCACGTCGAGTCTCCTCAGCAGCCCATTCTGACGGAGAGGCCCAGCGCGGGTTGCCAACAGCATCAGCGATTGGCCGGGGCCGCGCCAGTGGGCGGAACCCGCGCCTGCTGGAGACCTGCCCGCCGGCTCTCCCCGGCTCCGCCCTGGCTTTGCTCCCTCCCACTTTACTACAGGCGGCTGAAGCCGGGGCCGTCGCGCCACACGGGAGGGAGCAGCCTGGCCCGGCACGACCCCGCCTGCAGCTCCCGCCCGCGCCAAGACTCCAGCCCGGCAGCCTCACCCCAGCCGCCGCCGGTCCCGGCCTGCCTGGAACACGCGGACGGGGCGGGGATGCTGCTGTCCAAGATCAACTCATTGGCCCACCTGTGCTCGGCGCCCGGCGGGGATCTGCACCCAGTCAAGCCGCTGCCAGGTCAGCGAGGCTGCTGCCCGGGGAGGGATCAGCCGGGGGGCGGCGGGAATGATGCGAGGAGGGGCCTGAGGGTGTTCTTGGAGCTGACCCCCCCCCCTCCTTCGTTTTGCAGGAAAGGAAAAGGAACCCCTGGAGAAGCTGTACCAAGTGGGCCCGCTGCTAGGCAGTGGGGGCTTCGGCTCTGTCTACTCGGGCACCCGGCTAGCGGATGGCGCTCCGGTGAGTGTTTAGATTGCTACCCAGATTTCGGGTGAAGCGTGCTTCCAGCACTCCCCAGTGCTCTCTTTAGGCTTTCTCCTAACAAATCCCCTCCAACGCCCCTCTTATCTTTCTGTTCTTCTCTTTTATTCAGTGTCTGTAGTTACCGGTGCTGGCACTGAGTCTCTTTTTTTTGTTGTGGTGTGTTTGCAGGTGGCCATCAAGCATGTGTCCCGTGACCGCGTTTCAGACTGGGGAGAGCTGGTAAGTAGATGGGGGTAAAAATTCCTGAGTGACCTCTGGGTTTCTGCAGTCAGTGGTGCACTGAGTTCTAGGCTGCATAGATTATGTTGCTCTTGTATTCATGGACCATTTTTATTTTCCCTGCCCTTCCCTCTCATCTTCTCTGCTCAGCCTGGTGGAACAAGAGTACCCATGGAGATTTTGCTCCTGAAAAAAGTCAGCTCAGGATTTCGAGGGGTGATCCGGCTTCTGGATTGGTTTGAGAGGCCAGACAGTTTCATCTTGGTTTTGGAACGCCCGGACCCTGTGCAGGATCTCTTTGACTTCATCACAGAGCGAGGTGCTTTGCCTGAGGATTTGGCCCGCAGTTTTTTCTGTCAGATTTTGGAAGCAGTAAGGCATTGCCACAGCTGTGGGGTGCTCCACCGGGATATCAAGGATGAGAATATTCTGATTGATTTGAGCAGTGGAGAGCTAAAACTTATAGACTTTGGATCTGGAGCACTGCTCAAGGACACAGTGTACACTGACTTTGATGGTGAGTCTTGTCAATTTCCATATGTCCCTCTGAGCCAGAGAATTTCCTTTCTGAAACAGTGTGTTCCTTGCCTTTGAGTGCTCAGTAACTGCCCAGCAATGGAACATGTTCTTCATCTGGTTTATAGGACTTCGTAGATTTGCTTGTGAAAGACATTTATCCTTTTTGCCTACATTCATCCTGCTTTCTGGGAAGAGATTTAAGTCTCATTAATGACTGCTGTAGTCAAATTAATAATTCTACTCTGGATCTGCAGGGTTTTTTCTACGGTGTGCATAGAAATAAGGAAGTTAAGAGAGTAGGTCTGTTACAAATGTTTGAGGTAGTGGTCACTCATTCACCTAGGTGTTACTGTATGAGTTTGGTTTTTATCCTAGACAAGGCAAGACGTAATGTGGTGCAAGGTTCTTGGTTTGGTGTTTTTCTCTCCAAATTTGGTAGATGGAAGAGAGAATACTGGGCTTTGGCCTCTCAGTGATATCTGAGTTCAGGGGGTGGTGGAGATAGTAATTGTTCAGAAAAACTGCTGCCCCTTTCATCTTGCTAAATTATTCATCTTAACTGGAAAGTTGTTTTTCGTCATGGCATGAATGTTGTGAAATGTAATCTGGAGTAGATCTGCTTACAGTCGGCTCAGTTTTCTTTCCTACTAAGAAGCATACAAGCACATGAGACAAGTAGTCTGTTGTTTTAGTGTTAGGAAGAGGAGTAGTTCAAATATTTTAAAAGTGTTACAGGGCAGAAATGTGAGCTGCTGATAAATGCTAAATATTTCTAGGGGAAAAAACTAAGCTGCTTGCATGGCTAACTGACTTTCTGTGAGAACCGTTGATTTTCAAAAATCATGGCTGGCTTTTGGTTAGTTTCTTTTCTGCATCTGTGTTCCCGAATGACATTAGCTGCTGTGTTGCATTTTTTGTTTTGTTTTTAATTTAACGGTTAATGACCAGGGATGGGTTTGCTCCTCCCCATGTTGCCCTCTTTCTGACATAGTTTTCCTGTCTGGTGGTGCCCCCTGGTGGATCAAGAAGTATTTTTTTACAACCCAAAGTTTGTAAACAAGAGTCACGTGGCTGGAAACCAGACTGAGCAGCCCTGACCTCAGTATCCCTGTTTCCTGTGTGTGTGTAGGGGAATCAGATACTACCAGTAAAGGCAGAGAGTGTATCAATGCCAAGAGCTTCTTCTTGCAGTAGTGCAAGTATGGTGCAATCTGAGCACCTCATAATTGCAGTGTACACAAGGGTACCAAACCTCTCCTGTAATGCTCCAGAATACATCTTTGTTGACCTCTTAAATAGGATAACTTGGTGATTGCATAGTTCTTATTTTCCTTTGAGGAGAGAGGGTTTTTTTTTTTTTTAAATTAAGGCAACTTTGAGAAGAGAATTATCTTTTCTCTCTACCAACTTTAATGTTTAGGGACTCTCCATAATGATAACATAAGCATGGAGACTAATCAGGCAAGCTGCTTCAGTGGAAAACGTGACTTTAAAACTTTTTTTTAATGATACATACAGCGTTAGTGCAGCTGAAAGCCAGGTTATTTTTCTGTTCCTTGTGTCAGTGTCCAGGCACTACTAAGGCTAGGAGGGATTATCTAAATCCTGATCAAGCCCTTGTGCTAAAATTAAGGCATGGATTAAGCATATCACTACCAGAATTCTGTAGGATCTTTTAATTCTCTTAATGATCAGATCTAATTTTCCTTTTTTCAGGGACTCGGGTATACAGTCCCCCAGAATGGATCCGCTACCACAGGTACCATGGCAGATCTGCAGCTGTCTGGTCACTTGGTGTATTACTGTATGACATGGTCTGTGGTGATATCCCCTTCGAACATGATGAGGAGATCTTAAGGGGTCAGGTCTATTTTCGGCAAAGGGTTTCTCCAGGTAAGTGTTTGCCACCTTTATTTAATAGGGGGCAACAGAAGGGATGGTGAGATCTGGATGGAACGTTGGGTCACATTGTACACAATGTACACAGTGTGCATTGTCACTTCAGGCATTCAGCACGTTATCCAGAGAGCACTTGTTGCAGAGGCTTATCTGTTCTCTTAAGAAAACAGTTTGTATTACATGCTGCTGCTGCTGTAATTTAGCATGCATCTCAGCTATACAAGCTGTACTCCAGGATTTGAACTTGGTAGCTGGCTAACAGTGGTCCCTCCAATCAATAACTGTTGTAGGGTTTCCATATCCAAGTCCTTTGTAAACATATACTATGTATGAGTTGTTAGTGTAGCAGTTTCTTTCAAACATACATTTTGAGAGATGTGCACTGTGCCTCTTCTAGTTTTGCAGATTCCTTTGTGCTAATTTTATGCTTTCTTTTCCAGAATGCCAGCATCTTATTAAGTGGTGTTTGGCTCTGAGGCCTTCTGACAGGCCATCTTTTGAAGATATTCTGAACCATTCTTGGATGCAAGATGTCCTCCTGCCTCAGGAAACAGCTGAGATCCATTTGCACAGTCTAATTCAAGAGTCTAACAAATAGCAGAGTATTTCATCTGTTTGGGCGCAAAACAAAGTTCTGCCCTACTGAGTGGGAATTTTTACAGGGACTGCATTCATCTCATTCCAGATCCAGCCTGCCTGGAAACTTTTCCAAGCCTGAAGAAATCTCTTACTGTGTGGAATTGCAAATCTCCTTGCCACTAGGTGACTTAGACAAGTCACTGAGTGTCCATAACCTGCTGAATCGAATCCTAGAATAAGAAACGAGTGGAGCAGAGAGAGAGAGAGAGCAGATGTTTAAGTGGGGGAAATCTGGGTATGGGAGCAGGGAGGGATAGTATTGATTTGGATTGGCTGCCTGTCTTCACTGTGTCACCATGTTCTGAGTGCCTTCAGTTGCAAACTGAGCTGTGCTGGGGGGGAAATACTTGAAAGCTCCTTCACTGCTGCTGTCTCAAGATTCATCTGGGTTTTGTTTTTGTTCCACCTTTTAAACAGAACTTCATCAAAAGAGGCTTTGTGTGATACATTGGCAAACCCTAGCTGATGGTTGCCCATTATGAACTCTGAGTTGGCTTTTGTCGCCTCTCAAAAGCCGGGACATCCTCAAGTGCACAAACAATGCAACCCCACTGAACTGTAATTTTGTACAGAATACAGGAACAAAGCTTATTGTACAGAAGATTGTAGTTTATAATGTTTTTACTTCTGTTTTTTTAATTTATTTCCAGGGTTTTTTAAAATGAAATGTCCTAACTTGGATAACTTTTATTTATTTTATTTATGAATCATGTGGGCTTATAGTCTACACCTCACTCCTACAGCTGCTGTTCTGGTTTTCTGTTACATTGCCCCCCTAGCCCTCCTTCCCCAGCCCCCAGGTCATATCTCCTGCCTGTTTTGCTCTGATGTCTTGCCACTATATGAAGCAGCTTGACCACCTCTCAGCTGTTTGTAAATATATCCTTCTGTGTGGCTGTTCAGCCTCCCTGAATTTTGAGACATGCTTCCACAAGTATTGGTAGGGAAGGGCTGGTGCCATGCATGTGTATATAATATTCATTTAATGAAATTTGGGGCAAAATACCCTGGACTTCAACACTGTCAAGCTTGTATAAGTAATTTGGTGTGTAGTCTGCTCGTTTTGTTAATAGCTAATACTGTACAGGGAATTCAGAAATGCTATTTTTTTTATAATGCAGTTTTAAATAAAAAATGGAATCACTTGATTTACTCAGGTCTCAGATTTTTAAAAATTATTGCAAGCAGTCAAATGCCACTGTTAACACTATCATGTTTTGAAAAGCCATCATGCTTTTGTTTAACTTGAGAACTAGCAGTTATGTTCTTGGGAGATGCAAGTACATGATTTTCCCAGAGACTTTGAGTCTCTGTCTGCTCTCACTCTCGTGTACTCACTTATTAAACATTCAAGGTATGTCATGGAAAGTGATTAATACAATTGATTCCACAAATGGAGGCATGATTGATTAACAAGCTTCAAGTACAATTAATAGTGCCATGCATAAATTGCATAAAATGTGAATGTTTACATTACTGCATAAAATCTGGCATAGAACTTGGATTACTGATGCTTCTAACCAAAAGGTGGGTCATGCTTTAGATCATGATCAGGGAGACATGAAAAATTCAACCATTCATTCTTTTACCAACATCTTGAACTCCGTAGCAAAGCTTGAGGGCATTGTTACTAATGATATTTGCTGACATATATGTATCCCACCCTTCCTTTAAGGCACTCAGGGTACCTTGCCACCACCCTTGTTCTCTCAATGTCTCTGAAGTTTAGGCAGAGAGCAAGAAACTGACCCAAAGCTGTTGAATAAACTTCCGAACAGTGATAGATTCAGGTGGGTAGCTGTGTTGGTCTGGAGCAGCAGAACAAAGTTTGGATCCAGTGGCACTTTTAAGACTAGTGAAGCTTAATTGTGGGTATGAGCTTTCGTGTGCATGCAAACTTTCCTAAAGGTGAGAATTTGAACGAAGTCTCCTCAGGCCTAGTCTTGCTACTTAAATCACTATATAATGGAGGGCCCTCCTCACATGTGCCGTTCTGTACATAAGATGAGTAGCAGTCCGGTGGTTCAATTTCAGAATTCACTACTTCCTGAATATTGGTGATCTACTGGTTTGGATAGCCCAGGCTAGTCCAATCTCATTGGATCTCGGATGCTAGTGGGGTCAGCCCTGGACAGTATTTGGATGGGAGACCTACAAGGAATACCAGGGATGTGATACAGAGACCACCTGAAATTTACCACAGACCGAGTAACTTTTCATGGCTCTCCCTCCTGGTGAAGCCTCAAATGCTGCTCCTGGGTGACGGGAACACTACAGCAACAGCATGAAGAATGGCTGCTGTGGAAGAGGAGAACTGGCAAAATTCACTTTCCCTGCTGGAAATGTGGATCATTTTGCTGGGTCATAACTTGCTGTATCTGAAAATATTTGCATATTGCCCATTTTCCATAGCTGAAAAACGCAGTGTAACCAATGAAAAATAATTTAGATTTTCATTTGTTTCTGATCATGTATTTCTCTTGGTTTTCTTTTTACACATTTTTAGCAAAATGATAAAACTGCCATGTTTTCTGAACATTCCTGTGTTACACAGGCAATTAAGCTGTGGCTCATGCTGCACTTACAGCAGGGCATCTGCACACATCAGTGGCATTTTTCTATTTGTGTCTTGGATTTTTATTTTTTTTATTTATTAGATTTATATCCCGCCCTCCCCAAATGGGCTCAGGACGGCTAACAACAGAGGCAAATGCCATAACAAACAGTGAAAACAGCATAAAAAGAATCAATAAATAAAGTGCGGTGCTCTAGATGTCAAGTCTTATTAGTCCAAGATGGGTTCCATTTGTCAACCTAACCTGGCAACATAAGTTCTTCGGTCATCTAGGCGTCTTCCCAGAGCCGTCTCATGTATAGATCTAATCCACCATCGAAGATGGCAGCTCGGTGGTGGCACAATGACGGCTGCGGCTCCTATACAAAGGCCTGGCGGAAGAGCTCCGTCTTGCAATTTAATTATATGTCTTCCTTTGTTCTGATGCAGCAAGGCTTAGCTTTTACCAAAAAAGTGTTGTTTTGTCGTGTAACTGCTCCCAGTGTTTTTCTGCTCCACCCAAATGTCTCAAATGCTTTGTAGCCCTAGCCACATCCTCTATCCTGCATTTGTTTACTGCATACTCCAGGGTTAAGCTTGTCTCTACTGTTTTTGTTACGCTACAGACCCATGTGATTCACACAGTTCTACCAATTCACAAGCGTGTGCTAGCAGCTTTAAACCAACCATGCATGACTTACTGTTCCTTTATTCTTTATGTAACTTTTCTTCAATATTAATTAATTGAATGCCATCTACATATGAACACATTAAGTTGCCTTATCAGACCATTCAGCCAACATATCAACATTGTCTACTCTGCCTGACAGCAGCTCTCTGGAGTCCCAGATAGTCGTCTTTCACATCACCTAGCACCTGATCCTTTTAACTGGAAATACCAGGGACTGAACCTTGTACCTTCTGTATGCCCAGCAGATATTTTATCACTGAGCCACAGCCTCTCCTGAATGCATTGTAGTCTCAACTCTCTGCTTAATGCTGGAAATAAAAAACAAGAACATTTCTGACATCTGGCTTGTTTAGCCTCTGCTTGACAACCTCTAGTGCTGGAGAACACCGTCAACCAATTATTGGTTCTCTTTTTAGGAAGTTTCTGCTAATGTTCAACCAAAATCTACCCTCCTGTAACTTAAGTCCATTAGAACTAATTTTCTTCTCTGAGGCAGCACAGAACAGTCCTTGTGACAGTCTTTCAAATCCTTCAACAGCATGATCATATCTCATCTCTGTCTCCTCTAGGATAAACCTATCCTGTTCCCACAATCTTTCCTGGATATTGTAATCAACGTATACAATCTTTCCAGGGTATTGTAATCAAGGTATACAATTACAGTGCAATTCAAATCTGTAGAATGTGTGGAAAGCAGAAGAGGGAAGCAAGACTTCCCTGCTGGGGAGCTTAAACCTTAATCATAGGCTCTTAACAACTTGCTTAAGGAAACTGTTGAGGGAGGGAAACTTTTGTTCTAAATTGTAAATTTTAGAATTATTGTTTCAGGGCTGTGGTGTTATGTATTTTGTTATCTGGATAGCCTGAATTGTAGAATGAGCTTGAGCTTCAGTCACAAGCTCCATAGACTCTCAGTATCCTAAAATCAAAAGCCTCATTGACTGCTGTTGTACAATGGACCAATCAGGGAAGACTATGACTTTCAGTGGGAAAAACCCTATTTGTTCTAAGCACTCACTTATGATTGGACCTTACTCTTCTAGGGGGTATGGTTTAGCCAGTTCCAAACTGTATATGTTGGGGTTGTTCCGTGTGTTCCGTGTTCTGTTCTAATAATTCTGCCCATCATCAGGACCGTGCCTCCCTCAAACCTGACACCAGCCATTGGAGCCAGCACCTCCTTGGATTCAGCATCAGGCTCTGGAACTGGAGCGCCCCTGGGCACATCACTGTCCGTTGGAGCTGAGCCTCCATATGGTCCAGCCCCGACCAGTCCAGCAGCAGGAGAGTGCAGCACCGACACGAATTCACCCTCTCCCTACAGAGACCATGCCTCTCCTGCAGGGGAGCCATGACGATCCCAAAGAACAAAAACTCGCCCAGGCTATGTGCGCTGACTTAGGGGGGGACGGGTGTTATGTATTGTGTTGGCTGCTGTTGTGCAATGGACCAATTAGGGAAGATTATGACTTTAGGCAGGAACAAACCCTATTGGTCCTAGGCACTCACTTATGATTGGACCTTACTCTTCTAGGGAGTGTGGTTTGGTCCATTCCAAACTGTATATAAGTTAGGGTTGTTCAGTGTGTTCTGTTCTAATGAACTGAAATCACTGATTAAAGAAAGAGCTGCCTGATCTTGAGTTACAACGTGTGTTATCTGATGGGGAGTTCATTTGGGACCCTCATCTTTGAAGCTGGTGCACAGAGTGTTCAGCTGCAGACTTCCTGGGAAACCCACAAGAGGAAAAAGATGGACTTTTGGGGTGGCAAGCTGTGAAGGAGAAAAGAGTTAATTGTCTGGACTTTAAAAGATAATTTTTCTGTTGTGTCGCTAAGTTCTATGTTTTTGTTGCATGAAATGATGTTAAGTGAAAAGTAAAAATGTTTTATTCTCTTTGAATTATTGCAAGATTCATTCCAAGTTCTGCCCCACAGAACTTGGAATTTAATTGGTTATAAAATTGGCATCCAATGAGCATGGGGCTTGGAAGGGAACTTGCAAATATAAACTGCTTGCAATGGAAGTGTGCAGAAAGAGGAAAAGAGATGTTGTTTTGTGAATTCCAGACACCTGGTTCTGTCTGGGGAATAGGAAAGCAGTGGTAGAAGGACAAGTTGCATGGAAAGTGAGATGTAATTCCTACAGATGCAGAGTTTGCAACAATTATTGGAGAAGAAGTAAATAATTTTGCACAGGAAAAAGCAAGAATGCTGGATGGCAGTTACGTGGATGAAAAGACTCCAGTTGCAACCTCTACTCCTGCTGCAAACTTTTCTCCTGAATTGCAGCAATTGTTGGCAGGAGTTTTGCAAACTGCCAGTGCAACTAAGATTTCAGCAGCAGATCTAAAGGTGCAATTAAACACATTTTGGGTATTTCAGCTAAACCAGGGGAAATAGAGTATTGTTTGGAGAGTGTGTGCAAGAATTAGTATTCCTGAAAACATTAAATGGAGAAAAATTAGAGAACTTGCTCCCGCCTGCATTGCACATACCTTTGGGAGCAGGGAGAAACGCTTCTGCAAAGGAATGCTTAGGTGTTTTAGAAATTGCACATGACCCTGTTTTGGTGGGGAGGGTGGGGTATAAATCAATCAAATAAATAAATAAAACATTGCTTCAGTTTCTGAAATGAACATTAAGTTTTATGAGGCTTATCATCACATTAATGAACCCCCATCAGCATATCTAAATTGTTTGCATGTTTTAGCTATGGAAATACTAGAAGAAAGGGGGATATTATAAAAAGGATATTATAGCTTTGGAAAAAGTGCAGAAAAGGGCAACTCGAATGATAAAAGGGTTGGAACACTTTCCCTATGAGGAAAGGTTAAAGCGCTTAGGGCTCTTTAGCTTGGAGAAACGACGACTGAGGGGTGACATGATCGAGGTTTATAAGATTATGCATGGGAAAGAGCAGGTAGAGAAAGAGGTACTTTTCTCCCTTTCTCACAATACAAGAACTCGTGGGCACTCCATGAAACTGCAGAGCGGTCGGGTTAGAACGGATAAAAGGAAGTACTTCTTCACCCAAAGAGTGATTAACACATGGAATTCACTGCCACAGGAAGTGGTGGCGGCTACAAGCATAGACAGCTTCAAAAGGGAATTAGATAAGCATATGGAGCAGAGGTCCATCAGTGGATATTAGCCACAAGGTATAGATAGGGGCTCTGGGGCAAGTGATGCTCTGTCTTCTTGGTGCTTGGGGGGGTCAACAGTGGGAGGGCTTCTAATGTCCTAGCCCCACTGCTGGACCCCTCCTGATGGCACTGGTATTTCTGGCCACTGTGTGACTCAGAGTGTTGGACTGGATGGGCCTTTGGCCTGATCCAACATTGGCGTCTCTTATATTCTTATGATTACAGAGGAAGAATCTAAGCTTTATGTGCAGGAACAATTTTTTAGCAGATGCTGGCATGAAGCATTGTTAACAGCTGTTAGTATAACAGACATAGGGGCTGGTAGTGGACCAAGAGGAGTTCACTATATTGATCTTCTTTATTCTTGGAGAAAGAAATTTTGAATAAACAAGAAAGGAAACTGAAGCAAGAGATGCATGAAAAGAGAAGTTGTTGTTGTTCAGTCGCACAGTCGAGTCCGACTCTTTGCGACCCCATGGACCAGCTCCCGCCAGGCCCTCCTGTCTTCTGCCGTCCTCTGAAGTTGGCTCAATTTCATGTTCGTTGCATCTATGACACTGTCTAACCATCTCATCCTTTGCCGTCCCCGTCTTCTTTGACCTTCAATCTTTCCCAGCATCAGGGTCTTCTCCAGTGAGTGCTCCCTTCTCATTTGGTGGCCAAAGTATTTGAGCTTCAGTTTCATTATCTGGCCTTCCAGGGAACAGTCAGGGTTGATTTCTTTTAGGACTGACTGATTTGATCTTCTTGCAAGTCCAAGGGACTCTCAAGAGTCTCTCAAGAGTCTTCTCCAGCACCATAGTTCAAAAGAATCTATTCTTCGGCGCTCGGCCTTCCTTATAGTCCAACTCTCGCAGCCATACATGACTACTGGGAATACCATTGCTTTGACCATGCGGACTTTTGTTGGCAGGGTGATGTCTCTACTTTTTATCATGCTGTTTAGGTTCGCCATCGCTTTCCTCCCAAGGAGCAGGTGTCTTTTAATTTCATGGCTGCTGTCACAGTCTGCGGTGATCTGGGATCCCAGGAACGTGAAGTCTGTCACTACTTCCACGACTTCCCCTTCTATTTGCCAAGGAGTGATGGGGCCGGATGCCATGATCTTAGTTTTTTTGATGTTGAGCTTCAAGCCCACTTTTGCGCTCTCCTCTTTTACCCTGAGCAAGAGGCTCTTGAGGTCCTCTTCACTTTCAGCCATTAGAGTGGTATCATCTGCATATCTGAGGTTGTTGATCTTTTCCCCAGCAATCTTAATTCCCGCTTGTGATTCATCCAGGCCAGCATTTCGCATGATGTACTCTGCATATATATTAAATAAGCAAGGCGACAATATACATCCTTGTCGTACTCCTTTTCCTATGCTAAACCAATCAGTTGTTCCATATCCGGTTCTAACTGTCGCTTCTTGGCCCTTATACAGGTTTCTCAAGAGACATGTGAGGTGGTCTGGTACTCCCATCTCTTTAAGGACCTGCCATAGTTTGTTGTGATCCACACAGTCAAAAGCTTTAGCATAGTCAATGAAGCAGAAGTAGATATTTTTCTGGTACTCTCTTGCTTTCTCCATAATCCAGCGAATGTTGGCAATATGATCTCTCGTTCCTCTACCTCTTCGAAACCCAGCTTGTACTTCTGGCAGTTCTCTATCCACGTACTGTTGAAGCCTAGCTTGTAGGATCTTGAGCATGACCTTGCTAGCGTGTGATATGAGTGCAATTGTGCGATAGTTTGAACATTCCTTGGCATTGCCCTTCTTTGGGATTGGAATGTATACTGATCTTTTCCAATCCTGTGGCCACTGTTGCGTTTTCCAAATTTGCTGGCAAATGGAGTGCAGAACTTTAACAGCATCATCTTCTAAGACTTTGAATAGCTCAGCTGGAATACCATCACCTCCACTAGCTTTGTTGTTAGCAATGCTTTCTAAGGCCCATTTAACTTCACATTCCAGGATGTCTGGCTCAAGGTCAGTGATTATACCGTCGTGTTTGTCAAGGACATTGAGGTCTTTCTTGTATAGTTCTTCTGTGTATTCTTGCCATCTTTTCCTAATCTCTTCTGCTTCTGTTAGGTCCCTACCGTTTTTGTCCTTTATCATGGCCAGCTTTGCATGGAACGCTCCCTTGATTTCTCCAATTTTCTTGAAGAGATCTCTAGTCCTTCCCATTCTATTGTTTTCTTCTATTACTTTGCACTGTTCATTCAGGAAGGCCTCCTTATCTCTCCTTGCTGTTCTCTGGAAATCTGCGTTCAGTTGGGTAAATCTTTCCTTTTCGCCTTTGCCTTTCGCTTTCCTTCTTTCCTCTGCTATTTGTAAAGCCTCATCAGAAAGCCACTTTGCTTTCTTACATTTCTTTTTCTTTGGGATGGTGGTGATTGCTGCCTCCTGTACGATGTCACGAACCTCTGTCCATAGTTCTTCAGGCACTCTATCTATCAAATCCAGACCCTTGAATCTATTCTTCACCTCTACTGTATATTCATCAGGGATGCGATCTAGGTCAAACCTGAATGGCCTCGTGGTTTTCCCAATTTTCTTCAGTTTAAGTCTGAATTTTGCAATGAGTAGCTCATGATCTGAACCACAGTCAGCTCCAGGTCTTGTTTTTACTGACTGGATAGAGCTTCTCCATCTTTGACTGCAAATTATATAGTCAATCTGATTTCGGTGTTGCCCATCTGGTGATGTCCATGTGTAGAGTCGCCTCTTAGGTTGTTGGAAAAGGGTGTTCGCTATGACCAGTGTGTTCTCTTGACAAAACTCTGTTAACCTTTGCCCTGCTTCATTTTGCTTTCCAAGGCCAAACTTGTCTGTTATTCCAGTTACCTTTTGACTTCCTACTTTAGCATTCCAGTCCCCTATGATGATGAGGACATCATTTTTTGGTGTTAGTTCTAGGAGGTGTTGTAGGTCTTCATAGAACCGGTCCACTTCAGCCTCTTCTGCATCAGTGGTTGGGGCATAGACTTGGATTACTGTGATGTTGAATGGTTTGCCTTGGAATCGGACCCTTTTCACCTTTGCCTTTCGCTTTCCTTCTTTCCTCTGCTATTTGTAAAGCCTCATCAGAAAGCCACTTTGCTTTCTTGCATTTCTTTTTCTTTGGGATGGTGGTAATTGCTGCTTCCTGTACAATGTCACGAACCTCCGTCCATAGTTCTTCAGGCACTCTATCAAATCCAGACCCTTGAATCTATTCTTCACCTCTACTGTATATTCATCAGGGATGCGACCTAGGTCAAACCTGAATGGCCTCGTGGTTTTCCCAATTTTCTTCAGTTTAAGTCTGAATTTTGCAATGAGTAGCTCATGATCTGAACCACAGTCAGCTCCAGGTCTTGTTTTTACTGACTGGATAGAGCTTCTCCATCTTTGACTGCAAATTATATAGTCAATCTGATTTCGGTGTTGCCCATCTGGTGATGTCCATGTGTAGAGTCGCCTCTTAGGTTGTTGGAAAAGGGTGTTCGCTATGACCAGTGTGTTCTCTTGACAAAACTCTGTTAACCTTTGTCCTGCTTCAGTTTGCTTTCCAAGGCCAAACTTGTCTCTTATTCCGGTTACCTTTTGACTTCCTACTTTAGCATTCCAGTCCCCTATGATGATGAGGACATCATTTTTTGGTGTTAGTTCTAGGAGGTGTTGTAGGTCTTCATAGAACCGGTCCACTTTATTTATTTATTATTTAAAGAAAAGACCTTTAAATAAAAATGTAGGGCCAACTGAAAAAAAATACAGAAAAGGTTGAAAGGAGTGGTACTAACAGAGAAGTAGACTGGAAGCCCAAATACTTAGAATCTGAGAGAGAGATGGCTAAAGTAAAGATTACCCTTCAGCGAGCAGAGGGATTTGTTCTAAATTGTAGATAAGACCTTTAAATAAAAATGTAGGGCCAACTGAAAAAAAATACAGAAAAGGTTGAAAGGAGTGGTACTAACAGAGAAGTAGACTGGAAGCCCAAATACTTAGAATCTGAGAGAGAGATGGCTAAAGTAAAGATTACCCTTCAGCGAGCAGAGGGATTTGTTCTAAATTGTAGATATTTCAGGGCTGTGTTATATAATGGCGAGTTCATTTGGAACCCTCATCTTTGAAGCCGGTGCACAGAGTGTTCAGCTGGAGACTTCCTGAGTCACCAACAAGAGGAAAGAGATTGACCATTGGACACTTACCGTGAAGGGTCCTTCTCCTCTGAGGAAAGGAGGACATCTTGCTGGGTGATTCCCACCATCCAATCAGGGAGGCAGGAACATTTTTTTAACTTCCTGTCCCTTGCCTGTGGGAGTCGCCTCTTCAGTTCTGGTAACTCCGAAAGCAGTAAGACTGTAAAGTCAATTCAAGGAAAGAGAACAAACAGAAAAGAACAGAGCAACAACCTAGATAAGAACCAAGAAGTGTACCTGCTGAGTAACTAGTTTGACGATGACTATGGGAAGGACAAGATCTCCTCTTTTCCTCAGAGGAGAAGGACCCTTCACGGTAAGTGTCCAATGGTCATTCTCCCTCTGAGGGTATTTCAATGTAGGCATAATAGAAAGAAGAGAAATTGCAAAATCCTCATTTACTGGGTGGGTCATCATCCTCCGGATCTAGAACATATTGTAAGTCACTTCCAAAGGCTGTGTCAGCTAAGTCATAGAAATTCACCTTACAGTGCCCTATACAGGTGGATATTGACGACCATGTGTTCACCTTGCCTATCTCTTTGACTGTGGCGTGTTTGGTTAGGGCAGTGTTGGTTGTGGCACTTCGAACTGAGTGTGTAGTGATCCCAGATGGTATTTCAAATATTGAGCTTTGTAAGCTTCAATAATGTAGGTCTTAAGGGTACTGCCAATGTCCAAATTGACATCTTCCTTCCTTCATTCAGTGGAGAGATAAAGATGAATAAGGGATCAATTTTAAGCATACGTCTTACTTCCAAGGCCTGCTGCAGTTTGTCCTTCAGATGGATAGGATTCAGGTGAAATGAGGAAGATTAAAATCTTCTGGGACCTGTGAAAGGTCAAATTTGCCTTCGGAAACAAGGGAGCTGGGAGATTTGGTATATTCACAAGGGAAGTGAACAAGGAATATGGTAAAGCAGTGGGACCCAGGAGAACGGCACTGAAAATATGGAAAAAGTGGCAACCCACTTGGTTGAGTAAACCTTCCGAATGGGCACCATTAGAAAGTTTATACGAGGGAGGCGATGACCCCTACTGGTGGAAAGCTCTGAAAGAAAAGGGACTATTTAGAATAAGAGACATGTACGGAGAAGGTGGCCAATTAAAACCCTTACAAACAATAACAGAGAAGATAGGGAAACAGTACTGGTTGAAGTTGATGGGACTATATGATGTGATTAAAAAAACCCAGCAAAAGAGGGTGGGAGATTCGGAAGAAATTGCAGAAGCATTGTACAAAGAAAAGAGAAAGACAGGTAGAGGTCTAGCTGGTAAGATATATAAAAAAATGATCACTAACGAGGAGTCTATAATTAAAAGTATTCAGGAGAAATGGTATAAAGAAGGATTGACCTCAGAAATAACTCTAAAAAAAACTGAACCAAACTAAAATAGTCCCATACGAACCAAACTGGTTTGTTAACTCCCATGACATGGAAGAATGACCATGAAGGGTCCTTCTCCTCTGAGGAAAGGAGGACATCTTGCTGGGTGATTCCCACCATCCAATCAGGGAGGAAGGAACATTTCTTTTAAAACTTCCTGTCTCTTGCCTGTGGGAGTCACCCTCTTCAGTTCTGGTAACTCCAAAAGCCGTAAGACTGTAAAGTCAATTCAAGGAAAGAGAACAAACAGACAAGAACAGAGCGACAACCTAGATAAAGAAAAAACAGGCAAACAGTACTTGTGAGACAAGAAGTGTACCTGCTGAATAACTAGTTTGACAATGACTTTGGGAGGGACAAGATGTCCTCCTTTCCTTAGAGGAGAAGGACCCTTCATGGTAAGTGTCCAATGGTCATTCTCCCTCTGAGGCGGAGGACATCTTGCTGGGACCTCCCAGAGCAGTGTCCTCATTTACTGGGTGGGTCATCATCCTCCGGATCTAGAACATATTGTAAGTCACTTCCAAAGGCTGTGTCAGCTAAGTCATAGAAATTCACCTTACAGTGCCCTATACAGGTGGATATTGACGACCATGTGTTCACCTTGCCTATCTCTTTGACTGTGGCGTGTTTGGTTAGGGCAGTGTTGGTTGTGGCACTTCGAACTGAGTGTGTAGTGATCCCAGATGGTATTTCAAATATTGAGCTTTGTAAGCTTCAATAATGTAGGTCTTAAGGGTACTGCCAATGTCCAAATTGACATCTTCCTTCCTTCATTCAGTGGAGAGATAAAGATGAATAAGGGATCAATTTTAAGCATACGTCTTACTTCCAAGGCCTGCTGCAGTTTGTCCTTCAGATGGATAGGGTTCAGGTAAAATGAGGAAGATTAAAATCTTCTGGGACCTGTGAAAGGTCAAATTTGCCTTCGGTGTAAAGGCAGTATCTGTCTTCGTGACCCTTTTGTCTCTATGGAAAACTCATAGTTCAGGCTTGACTGAACAAGTGCCTAGAACAGAAACCCTCCTACCTGAGGTGCCTGCTACAAGAAAAATAAGATTTTCATCCTCAGCCATTTAAGTGGAATTTCTTTAAGAGGATCAAATAGTGTCTGGCGAAACCGAGAGTATGGTACAGAATTTCTGCATTAGAAACCTTCATCTTTGTGGTGGCTCATTAAAAGCAGCCCACCTGGGATGGTGGCAAGCTTGAAGGTGTCTAAATAGGCTCAGACCCTGGAACAGAGGTAACACCATTGTCAGAGTTGCGGCTTGACATTGTAAAGGAAGAATCCTTGAGTCCATCATATCTCTCTTATAGAAAGGATATAACCTATTTAGTCTTCGTCTTCAAGAGGTCGATACCTTTTTTCCTACTCTGCCCAATGGGAGTCCACCATGAAATACTGTAAATTAATCTAGCCGGGAATCCATTGCATTTTGTCAAAAAGCCTAGACATAAAGGTCACCTCCCTTGATTTCCAAGCAGCTAAACACAGCCATCCTGAATGTTGAAGCCATACCGGACCTTGTTGAAGCGTCTCCAGTGATACTGGGAACATTAGCAATGGTCAGTTTGCCCTATCATGAGGGTCAGAGAATCATGGTCACTGAGGACAATATGGTTCTAGTACTGTGAGTGCTGCCTTCTGGTCCTTGATCTTCCTGACCAATTTTGAAGGAACTGGGATGGGGAGTGTGTGATAGGCAAACATAGGTCACTTGGCCACTGGGATGTTAAGCCACGATCGCTTTGGTCAATGGAAGAAGAAGAAACATGGTGGAGCACCAAGTCACTTGAAGCTTGTTTGGTGATGTCAGGTTTTTCTCCACCGACATTATGATCTTGATAGTTTCCTTGTGGTAGATGAAGAGCTAGACCCTCATTGTATGTTGTTGGTCAGATTAGTACATGTTGACCAAGTATCTGTAGGCTGATGGTAAAGGAAGGCCAGATAAATTGTCTGAAGCTCCAGGAGGCTTGCCTCACTCCCAGACCACCAACCATATACTGGTGAGCCTTCTAGCATTATCCACAATCAGGCAGACCGGAGACTGAGAAAGATCTGCTTCACCTCCAAGATGCAATGTTTCCTTATCTGAAAGGGATTGAGCATTCTTGCCCTCCCAGTGAGACTGGTCTTTACTGTTATAGTCTTTACCCCTTGGTCAAAACTTGTAGTTGGAAATGTCTTGGAAGCTGCTGTAGTGGTCTAGTGTATAAGCAACTTGTGACCATCCTGACACCTAGGTGTTGTACTTTCTTAGTAGGCGCTAGATTGACTATGAATCTGTAGTTCTGCAGACAGTATATAGTTCTGTTTCTTGGTGCGCCTTGCCCACAGGGTTTGATCTGATCAACAAAATCTACTGAAGTCAGATACTCCTCTGGCTGAAAGGACTCAGTGATGGATCTGGAGACTCCATTCTGAAATATCTTAATGTGAAATGTCTTAATGTACTCTTGGGGTATTTTAAGACTAAACTGCCCTTCGATTTCTGTTTCTTCTTGTCACCATGAAGGGGGAAATCTCGTCCCCCTTTTAAGGGAGGAACAGATTATATGGCCCGATTGTTAAGAAATGATGTATAGTAGCAAGAGTTCTACATGCTTTTTTTGACCCTTGTGTGTGTGTGGGGGGGAGGCAAGTGGTGTTCCAGTGGGGTTTGAGGAACTCCATAGAGTATTCTCTGGTAACGTATTTGTAAGGACCAATTGCCTGCCTGTCGGACTACATGTCCCAGAGTATAGAAAATGTGTCCCCCCCCACCAGAAGGGTTTGAAGTTATGCTTTGAATGGCTTATGGCCACGGGTTGGTTTATCATTTCCACTAATAATTATTTGTTGAATGAACCTTTTCTGAAGGGTTGTCTGGAAGAACCCCGGTTCATCCTTCTGCAATCCTTGTGAAATCTCAGAAGGACAGTGGAGACTAAAGAAGTAACTCCCGAAACTCCTCTTATCAGAGTGCTCTCGTGTGTCAGTTTTCAATATAAGTCTTGTCGAGAACGTCCCCAAATGGTCTGACATTTTAACAAGTATAGGTCATACCTATGGACTTAACATGTAGTGAGATAAGCAAAGGTGGTTTGCTATTGTCTGCCTTTGCATAGTAACCCTGGACTTCTTTGATGGTCTCCCATTCAAGAAATAACCAGTCCTGACCCTGTTCAGCTTCTGAGACCGAACAAGATTGGGCTAGCTTGGGCCATTCAGGTTAGGCATCAGTTGCCAAGCTCTGAGCCATAATCTTCTTCTGGCAGCTGTCTCAGATGCTATAGTTCTGGAAAAATGGTAAGGGACCAAAGGTTGTGTTCACCATAGTGAGCTGTAAGAACCCTAATGGCTTCCTCTATCATGCCATGGCTGCTGGCTGAAATAAGTTGGAACAGATTCCTAGAGACAACAGCCACTCTTGAGACTATTGGGACGGGAGCAGGAGCCTTAACAGTCATAGTGGAGCCTTCATAAAGCTTCCTTCAGGGCGAGACACCCCTCTTGAAAAACTATACTGGAAAGTGCCATCACCAGATGATTGCAAAGCTGTTACTGGAGCATCCATTAGTGGCACCTGGAAAAATCAAGTATAAAATATGATAAAACATAGAGTTTCTAGTAAAACATGGGATTGCTTGCTGGCCATAGGTTTTGCCCATTCAGCGTTTACATTTTTCTGAAAGAAACTGATAGAACAAACCCTAACCCTAACCCTAACCCTAACCCTAACCCTAACCCTAACCCTAACCCTAACCCTAACCCTAACCCTAACAAAAACATAGAGTTTCTAGTAAAACATGGGATTGCTTGCTGGCCATAGGTTTTGCCCATTCAGCGTTTACATTTTTCTGAAAGAAACTGATAGAACAGGAGAAAACCTCTCTGCTGTGCTATACCCAGGGAGAATTCTTATTCCCTTGACCAACTATGGGTCTGAGAATTAGGAGGGCCTGACTGTTCTTTAGAGGGGACCTCCTGCAGCTCTAATGCTGCCATGGTCTTAGAGAGGGGTGTTAGTAGTTCTCAGGGTTATGGACTGTTCATGAATTTCTATTTATATATTCAATTTATAACCTGCCCTTCCCTGCATAATAGGGCTCAGGGCAGGAAACACCAAGTCAACACATCCTCCTTTTAAATTCAAGGAATGCCCCCTCTCTGTGTCCCATAGAGAGTGATCTTTCTCTCTCTCTTTCTATTGTAAGATTCCTTCCTAGCTGCCCTGTGGAAGAAGCTGAGTTGCCCAAATCCCCTGCCTGTAGGAAGGGAGGAGGCAAGAGAAGGCGCTGGGGTGGGACGTGTGTCTTCCATCTCTACCTTGCCAGAACTGGCAATCTCCTCCTGCATGGTTTGCCTAAACAAGGCTAGAACCCAGGGGGGAGAACGTCAAGGGCCTAGATCCATGTGTCTTACTCACGTGTAGACCTGGAGACCCACTGTTGGCATTGCATACAGCTGCCACTGCAACTGAGTAGTGACTTAGATGGCTCTCATTAGAAGCTATGTTGCTTACATGGCTTATAGAGTGGGAAGGCACTCAGCAGCCTCCTGGACT